>NC_141874.1:118418104-118569620 GCF_056163025.1 Triticum urartu | reverse complement strand
GAATTTTTGATTGGAGGCGGCTGTAAGTAGCCTTGGTACACGCTCTCTGTTTGTCGGGCTGAATTATCTGATTAACCAGGAGATAACCGACGGCAAGGATCATGATGGCAGCGTGGTTTCGTTCATCAGGCAAAACTGTGTGTACACAGCGTACCATGCATCTCTGCATGCACCATACCCTGATATGTGCCGCCACGCTCTGCAGAGCCCAAAGTAGGAGAGAGGGTCGCAAGTATTAGACTTTGACCTGCTGGCTGGAGTTTCCCCCATCAGGCACCCATCTGGTTCAAGCCGTCAGCCAATCTCCACAGCTTAATAAATAGTAACGTCTAACTGAGCTAGCTAGTTAGTTAGATGCGTACACTTGGTGTAGTAGGATCTTTATTTAGTTTGATGCATACACTTGTTCTTTTTTGGTAGCCCTTTTGTAATGATGGCTGATGTTTGGTTTGGAAGAGAGAGCTACGTCTTCACTCTTCTGGCCTGCTTACTGCTTCTTTTGCACCCCCAGCCCTGGTTGCTGCTGCTGTTGTTTTCAATGTACAATCAGTAGTATATTTCGTCTGTTGGTTGAATAAATGTGTTGTTAGAACGACAAACACAATGTTTTGGAAGTCGTTGCACGGTTCGATCCTTTAGTGCCCCGTACCGTACGTAGCGCATACTATTTATCGTACGGAACACATTTTTTTGAAACTCGGAACACATTTTCCACTTGTTGATAACATGCAGCCCACTGATGAAGGCCCAATAGAGAAGCCCATAATTAACTGGAAGGGAGGCTCTCACATGAATCCGGCCCAGGTACATGCTCATGGTCCCCTAAACATAAATAAGTAAATAAATAAATAAATAAATAAATAAGCTAAATGCTCATGCACCAATTCTTTGGGAAAATAGGTAGCCCAGTATTTCTTTTTGAAGAATACCCAAGCTAGGCCTATTTGTTTTCTCCGAATTACTGGGCTGCAAATCTTTCAAGATGAGGAGGGATGCATTCCGGCCTGGCTTAAGAGTATAGTCAATGTCTGTTAAAAGTAATATCAAAATGGGTTGAAAATTCAAAAAAAATAGCAAATGGGATATAAGTTTCTTTTTTTTGTTCTTCACTAATATGTTATACGTATTTCATTGGATTTAACATAGTACTAATTTATTTTTAAATTTGTTTTAGTATGGCTATTAATTTTTGGATTAATAATATTTCCTTCCCCAGCAAAAAATTTGCGAATTTTCAAAATTTCCCACATATTTAGTTAATTTTTTTGACCATGGTACTGACCAGAAAATGGCCAGCAATTCTAAGAATGGAAAACGGGCTGCAATAAATTCCATATGAATTTGAAAATGAGTAAAAATTATAAAAATAATAGCAAATGGGCTGTACACGCCATAGATTTCGAGGCTGACTTGTTTACGCAAGGCTTTTTCAGTGAACACACGATTTTAGCAGCAGTTAGTGTTGGATGTCCATCCAACGGCCGACATGCTTCTTCAATCTCTGATCTTCCTGCTCCAGGCGCCTAAACTAGTGTCGGCGGGACTGCCTGCTCCCTCCTCTTGTGGCCCGCTGTGATGCCGCGCAGGCTTCCCCGGCCGACCCTACTCCCTCCGCTCCCCTGGCCGCACGCAATTAACTGCCTCCTTATTACGCAAAAAAATGATTCCTCCCACTGACATCTGGGGCGCACCGGTTGGGAGGCAGACCTGTGGGCCTACTAAGTTGACGCGTGCGCAGGGCTTGTCAACTTAGTCAACAAACGATTCTAGCAGCAGTAACCGTTGGAATTTCTGCTGCTTCTTCTTCAATCGCTGCTCTTCTTGCAGCAGCCGCCCAAACCAGCGCTGGGGAGACCACCTGCTCCTGCCTCCAGTGGCCGGATGTGCTTCCGATGAGGCCTCATCGCCCCCTACTACTCCCACCGCTAGCCAGGCCCTGCGGCGACGACAGCCTCACACCGCAGCCGAACCAGCGAACCCTCGTACTCCTCTCCACGTGGGAATCCACTGCCGCGTCTTCCCCGGCTCCGCATCGTTCCCTTCCTAGGCCTCGCCGTCGTCCACCACCTTGGTGCTCTCGGCGCGGCGTGGTCAACGTGGTCAACGACATTCCATCGGAAGAGTACTGTACGTGGAGAGGCTGGCAGCTGGGTCCATAGCCACAGCACAGTTTTTTTGTGATTTGCCAAGTAAGTCGCTTTCTCAGGCCTGTTGGGCTGCAAATCTTTCAAGACAAGGAGACCTTTCATTCGGCTGGCCGAGAAAATGGCCCATCAGTAATGAGAAATGGGTTGTACATTTTCAAAACACATCAAACCGGCAATTAGTTTCAAATATATTTTTTTCATTTCAAAATTTGAAATTACATTAATTTTTATGCATGGAGAATTTGTTGGATTTTATATTGATATACATTTATTTTTAAAATCAGTTTGAATGTGAGTCGAAATTTCGGGATTAAAAACAGTTCAGACCGCACCGAAATATGCAAAATTTCGTATAATTTTTTAACCATGGCCACAATATGGGTTGTAATGCTAACAAAAAGAATATGGGCTCCAAAAAAACCTTAATAATTAGCAAATGGGCTGTAAATTATTAGAAATAATGGCAGATGGGTTGTATGCTGTTTTCCACAGATTTGAGGCTTTCCTAAAAAAAGGATGACGCACAAGCAGTGACTGTTGGATGGCCATCCAACGGCCGTCGTGCTTCTTCAATCTCTGCTCTTCCTACTCCAGTCGCTCAAACAGGCGCCGGTGGGACTGCCTGCTCCCTCCTCCCCGTGGCCGGCTCTGCTGCCGCGCAGGCCTCACCACCCAACCGTACTCCCATCGCTGGCCTAGCCATCCCTCTACTCACCCACACCTGCTGTTATTCTCCGGCGACGGTAGACGAACCAGTAAACCCCCGTACAGTCATACTCTCCTCCGCGTGGGAAACAACTGCCGAGTCCTCCCTGCCTCCGTGTCGTTCCTTCCTAGGCCTCGCCGTCGTCCACCGCCCTGGTGCTCTCGGCGCGGCCTGGTCAACGTGGTCAATGACCGACATGCATCTGAAGTGGACTTTACGTGGAGAGGCCGACAGCTGGGTGCACGGCCGCACGCAAGGAAATGCCTCCTTATTACGCGCAAAATAATGATTCCTCCACCTGACATCAGGGACCCACCGAAAGGGCCTCTGTATTTCGCGAAAAAAATGTTACCACCGCTAACATCTCGGACCCACCAGCTATATCTTCGCACGCAAGGAAGTGCCTCCTTATTACGCACAAAAAAATGAATACTCCCCCTGTTAGCTGGGACCCAGTATAGTGGCAGGCTGACTTGTGGGCCTACTAAGTTGATGGGAACGGAGGGCTTTGTCAACTTAGTCAATATGCATGATTCTAGCTCCAGTGACCGTATGATGTCCATCCAACGGCCGTAGTGCTTCTTCAACCTCTGGTCTTCTTGCTCCAACCTCCGGTCGTGCCTCGTGCTCCTGCCTCTCGTGGCCGGCTGCGATGCGGCGGAAGCCTCACCGCCCCATACTACTCCCACCGCTGGCCAGGCCATCCCTCTACTCACCCACACCCCCTGTTATTCTGCGGCGATGGCAGCCTCACACCGCAGTGAACCAGTGAACCCTCGTACTCCTCTACGCGTGGGCATCCACTGCCGTGTCTTCCCCGGCTCCGCGTCGTCCCCTTCCTAGGCCTCATCGTCATCCACCACCCTGGTGCTCTCGGCGCGGCATGGTCAACGTGGTCAAGGAATGGCTTCCATCGGACGTGGACTATACGTGGAGAGGCTGACAGCTGGGTCCACGAACGCAGCAAGGAAGTGCCTCCTTATTATGTGCAAAATAATTATTCCTCCACCTGACAGCGGGACCCACCGGACGGGCCACCGTATTTCGCCCCCCTGACTGCTGGGACCCACCAGCTACATCTTCACACGCAAGGAAGTGCCTGACAGTCGGGACCCACCTGGTCGAAGCGTACGTAGCGTTGTCATTCTGGTCGCGAACGTGTATGTACATATATACTGGTTGATGTAGAGGTGCGCACGTGTCGTAGTAGAGGCGGCCAGCGTGCAAGAAAGAAAATACGGCCACGTATGTGTACATGCGAGCGGGGTCTCGAATGCCTACTCGCGCATACGTACAGCCAGGGCTCGTGTACATGGCTGGGTCGGAACGGAGAAATAGCGTCATCGCCGTGTTCATGGGGAGGCAACGGAATGCGTCGTGTTCATGGGGAGGCAACGGAATGCGTCGTGTTCATTGGGAGGGCTTGGACGAAACTAGCGATGGAAATGAGGCCTGGCATACCGCAGAACGGAGGAAACGGCCTTGTGTTCGACCGGCCACGTTCGAAACAGGATCCTGTTGATCGGGAGGGGTCTAGTGTACCACAAAACGGAGGAAACGGACCTCCTATTGTCGAAACGGGGGTCCTGTTCATCAGGAGGGGTGTGGCGTACCGCAAAACGGACGAAACGGACTTTTGTTGGAGCGCTAAGGTCGAAACAGGGCTCCTGTTCATCGGGAGGGGTGTGGCGTACCGCAAAACGGGACTCCACGGGATACTGTTCATCTCCACCGTCGACCCCCTCCAGCCTCCACGAGCTACTGTTCATCCATCGTCGACCTCCTCCAGCCTCCACCTGCGACTGTTCATCCATGGGCTCCTGTTCATCCAGCCTCCACCGCGTGCTACTCCACCGGCTACTGTTCAACCAGCCCTCTCCACAGGCTCCTGTTCAACCACCCCTCCACGGGCTACTGTTCATCCTTCCCTCCACCGTCTATTGTTCATCCTGCCCTCCACGGGGTGGTCCTGTTCATCCAGCCCTCCACGGGGTCCTGTTCATCCAGCCCCAACCGGCTCGATCGATCGGGGTCCTGTTCATCCAGAGGCAACACCACGGGGTCCTGTTCATCCACCCCACCGGGAACTGTTCATCCAACCCCCCCCTCGGCAACGCTCACTGTTCATCCAGAGGCAGCATCGATCGGCTTCAGTTAGTAGCAGTAGCGAAGGAATCGCTCGATTGGGTTCAGTTAACAGCCATCGATCGATCGCTCGGGTTCAGTAACGCGTAGCCTGCAGTGCAATCGCTCGGGTTCAGTTAGAGCCCAACGCCTCGCTCGGGTTCAGTTAGAGCCAACACCTCGCACACACGCGCGTACGTGTACGAGAGAAACGTGCATCGCTCGGTCCCCGACCTCCCACCGTAACCGGGAACTCTCCAAAATTTTCCTCGCCCTCGCTTCTACCACTGTTTTTTTCGTCATGGACGGCCCAAAGAATGTCATGCAGCTGCGTCTCCGGCCCGCCCAGGATGAAAAGCCCATTTTCTGTCATGATTTTTTGTCATAGAAGTAGGAGCCCAGCACATCTATGATGATACCGGGGTTTGTCACAATTATCGTCATAGAAGTGTCATATGTATGACAGAAAAAAAAATTCGTTCGGCCCAAAATGTCATGGATGTGTCTTTTTTTGTAGTGTATCTCACCCACACAAGTTCCCCAAGCACAAGAGCACCTCAACCTCAGGAGGTTGTTCTTCCCCTTGTAACTATTCTTCATCAGCCCAAGAGGCAATCGACCACCACCACACTGGATTAGGGTATTACACCACAACGGTGGCCTGAACCAGTATAAATCTTGTGTCTTTCTGTGTTGTGAGTTCGATGAGTTTATCTGCGAGATCTTAGAGAGCTAGGGCGTGGATCGATAGGGAGAAAACCTTCGCGCGCACCCAGTGTTCGAACCTAAAGGGTTTGCCGGAACCCGTGATCCGACATTTGGCACGCCAGGTAGGGGTGCGTCGTAGCTTCTCTTTTATCGATCCGCGCTCCGTCGACACCACGCTCCGCCCACATGGCAGGCGCCCTGCCGCCGACTCCGACGGCCAGCATTAACGACGGGGCCAGGGGGCTCTGAGCCCTGGCCCCTGCCCTGCGGCGGGTGCAGTGGCCGCCCAAGTTCAAGCCGGAGATGCCGCCACACTATGACGGCGCGGCAGACCCGTCAGCTTTCGTGCTGGCCTACCAGGAGGCCGTCCTTGAAGCCAGGGGAGACGACAAGGTCATGGCCAACTGGCTTCCCATGGCCCTCGCCGGTGAGCCGCGCGCCTGGCTGCTCAACCACCCCGGATCCACGATGGCGTCTTGGGAGGAGCTTCGCGACCTCTTCACTGTGCGTTACGTTGCACCGGCGCACCACGCGGTCGCGGCCCTGCTAGGCGGCTTGCAGACGCCGCCTTCAGAGTGCCACATCAAGCCGTTCCTCCGCCGGATCGGCGCCGCTTCCACGCGCTCGGGGGCTCCACCGGGCTGGGCTGCGCCCGAGGCCGACCTTACCTTCTGCTCAGAAGACCACCACGTCGCCACCATCGGCTCGGGCATGCTTCCGCTGCTTTGCACGCCCACCATCTACAACGTGGCCGTCACCAAGACCCTCATCGACAGCGGCGCAGTCCTCAACTTGCTCTCCATGGAGGCCTTCGGCCTGCTTCAGGTGCCGCTCGAACGACTCAGCCTCAGCGAGCCTTTCTCAGGAGTTGGTGGTGGCGCTAACCGCTCCCTAGGGCAGATCCGCCTTCCCGTCACCTTTGGCACACGCAACAACTACCACACCGAGCTGGTCGACTTCGACATCGTCCGTATCGGTCTCTCGTACAACGCCATCCTCGGGTACCCAGCCCTGGCCTAGTTCATGGCGGAGACTCATCCGGCCTACAATCTCATGAAAATGCCAGGAAGCAAGGGTGTCGTCACCATCAAGGGGGACACTAATGAGGCCGTGACGGCGCTCAAACTTGCCTTCAGGACCACTGCGGTGGTGCAGCACGCCTACACCAGTGCCCCCGAGGCCAAGGAGGTCGCGCCGACCAAGAAGAAGCAGCTATTCACCCAAGACAAGGCAGAGACAAAGCAGGTGCCGGTCGATGAAGACGGCTCCTCAAGAGCCACCTTCACCATAGGTGCCGGCCTTAACCCCAGCCAAGAGGAAGCATTGGTGAAGTTCTTGCGCACGAACAAGGACATATTCGCATGGGAGCCCAATCAACTGGTGGGGGTCCCGAGAGAGGTAATTCAGCACCACCTAAGGGTGTGCCCCAATGCACGCCCTATGAAGCAGCGAGCAAGGCGGCAGTCCACGGAGAAGTAGGCCTTCATCGTCCAAGAGACCCGCAAGTTGGAGGCGGCGGGTGCCGTTCGTGAGGTCAAGTACCCCAAATGGCTGGCAAACCCAGTCGTGGTGCCGAAGAAAGGCGGGAAGGAGCAAATGTGTGTCGACTTCACTAACCTCAACAAGGCATGCCCTCAAGATCAGTTCCCTCTCCCGCGCATCGACCAGATCGTCGACTCCACCGATGAGTGCGACCTACTATGCTTCCTAGATGCGTTCTCAGGGTATCACCAAATCAAGATGGCGGTGGAAGATGTAGAGAAGATAGCCCTCCAGACCCCATGCGGGGTGTACTGCTACACATGTATGCCCTTCGAATTGCGCAACGTGGGTGTGACCTTTCAGCGGCTGATGCACATCGCTTTAGGGCGGCGGCTTGGGAGGAGCACGGAGGCCTACGTCGATGACATTGTGGTGAAATCTCGGGAGGCGACAACCTTGATCCAAGACCTGGAGGAGACCTTCGAGAGCCTGCGCCAGGTAAACCTGCGTCTTAACCCGGAGAAGTGTGTGTTCGGTGCTCCTTCCGGCAAGCTGCTAGGATTCCTCATGTCGCACAGAGGGATCGAGGCGAACCTGGAGAAGATCAAGGCCATTAAAGGCATGAGCCTGCCGGAGACCCTCAAGGAAATGCAGAAGCTGGCTGATCGGGTGACTGCATTGGGGCGCTTCATCTCCAAGCTGGGAGAGCGCGCCTTACCCTTTTTCAAGCTAATGAAGAAAAAGGGCTTGTTCGAGTGGACTCCGGAGGCTGACCGAGCCTTCCAAGATCTCAAGAGATACCTGACCAGCCCACTGGTATTGGTAGAGCCATGGCCTCTCGAGCCCCTGGTACTCTATCTTGCTACCACCCCATACTCCGCTAGCGCCGCGCTAGTGGCGGTTTGGGAGGAGCACCAGGCCAAGAGTGCGCCTCGCCAAGCTACGCCGCCAGCTGAGACAACGAAAGATCAGGAAGGCGCAGCAAGAGCCATAGCGGCAGCAATAGAAGATCAAGCTCGGCAGGAGGACACCGTAGAGATCCCCGCAAGCGACCAGGAGCCAGAGGTCCCACCACCTTAGGAGGCACCCCGGCTTGTGCAAGATGCGAGCCTCGCCAACACGCCGGTCCTCGTCGAGCACCCGGTGTACTTCGTCAGCACGGTGCTACAGGACGCAAGGGCACGTTATCCCATGCCTCAGAAGCTCCTGCTCGCGCTCCTGGTGGCCTCGCGCAAGTTACGACACTACTTCCAGGGCCACCCCATCAAGGTCGTCTCGGCCTATCCGTTGGACAGGGTGCTCAAGAGCCCCAACTCTGTCTGAAGGGTCGCCGAGTGGAACATCGAGCTACAGGCATTCCAGTTGGAGTTCAGCACCACCAGGGTCATCAAGGGAGCCGCGCTTGCTGACTTCGTGGTGGAATGGACGGATGCCCCGGCACTGGCAGGAGGCGAGGACCGGTCCTCCTCGCTAGGAAGTGAGGCGCCAGACGGATGGGTCATGTATTTCGATGGTGCCTTCGCGCACCAGGGCGCGGGGGCTGGAGCAGTGCTCATCTCACCCATGCAGGACAAGCTCTATTACATTGTGCAGCTCTGCTTTCAGCAGGGCGAGAAGGTCTCCAACAACATCGCGGAATACGAAGGCCTCATAGCTGTCCTGAAGGCCGCGGCAGCTCTAGGGGTGAAGCGCATCACTATTAGGGGCGACTCATAGCTCCTCGTTAACTTCTCCAACAAGTGTATGAGCCAAAGGACGAGCACATGGAGGCGTACCTCGCGGAGGTACGTAAGATGGAAAAGCACTTCCTAGGCATGGAGGTGCAGCATGTGCCCCGTGGCACCAACAAGGAAGCCGACGACATCGCCAGGAGGGCATCCAAGCGGCAGCCCCATGAGCCTGGCGTCTTCGAGGAGTGGCTCTTCAAGCCGTCAGCGATGCCACCACTTTCAAGCACGACACGGCCTCGGGAGGAGCTCCCACAATTGCCATCCACGGGAGCCCCAGCTTGTGGCCCAACTTCAGGGACTCGCTTGCTCTTGGCGCTCGAGCCTCAAGAGGGATGTTGGACCAAGGAATTCAAGAAATATCTTATGCAAGGGGCGCTGTCGGTGTCAAAACCGGCGGATTTCGGGTAGAGGGTCCTGAACTGTACGTCTAGGCCGGATGGTAACAGGAGGCAAGGGACATTAAGTTTTACCCAGGTTCGGGCCCTCTTGATGGAGGTAAAACCCTACGTCCTGCTTGATTAATATTGATGATATGGGTAGTACAAGAGTAGATCTACCACGAGATCGGAGAGGCTAACCCCTAGAAGTTGGCCTATGGTATGATTGTTGTGTATGTTGTCCTACGGACTAAAACCCTCCGGTTTATATAGACACCGGAGAGGGTCAGGGTTACATAGAGTCGGTTACAATGGTAGGAGATCTAAATATCCGCATCGCCAAGCTTGCCGTCCATGCCAAGGAAAGTCCCTTCCGGACACGGGACGAAGTCTTCAATCTTGTATCTTCATAGTCCAGGAGTCCGGCTGAAGGTATAGTCCGGCCATCCGGACACCCCCTAATCCAGGACTCCCTCAGGCGTTACAAGAGAAGGAGGAGGAGGCGGAGCGCGTAGCCCAGCAAGCCACAACGTACTGCATCCAGGACGGTGAGTTGTACAGGAAGCGACCAAATGATGTTTTGTTGCGTTGCATTTCCAGGGACCAGGGGAAGGAGTTGCTGATTGGCATACACGGCGGGGACTGTGGGCACCACTCGTCGTCACGGACTCTCGTCGGCAAGGTGTTCCGCAGTGGGTTCTACTGGCCCATGACGCTCAACGATGCAGCTGAGCTGGTGAGGTCTTTCGAAGCTTGCCAGTTCCACGCCCAGCAGATCCATCAGCCCGCTCAAGGCCTCCAGACTATACCGCTCACGTGGCCGTTCGCGGTCTGGGGGCTGGATATCTTGGGCCCATTCCCTCAAGCGCCAGGGGACTACCGCTACCTTTACGTCGCCATTGACAAGTTCACCAAGTGGGTGGAAGTGGAAGCCGTCCGCACCATCCCAGCCGGTTCCATGGTTAAATTCATCAAGGGCCTTGTGAGCCGTTTCAGGGTCCCCAACCGCATCATCACCAACGAAGGCTCGTAGTTCACCAGTAACCTCTTCAAAACATACTGTGCTAACCTTGGAATGCAGATCTGCTACGCTTCGGTGGCGCACCCCATGAGCAATGGCCAGGCTGAACGCGCCAACGTAGAGGTCCTGAGAGGCCTCAAAACCAGGACCTTCAAGAAGAAGCTCGAGACGTGCGACAGGGGCTGGCACGACGAGCTCCAGTCTGTGTTGTGGTCCATCCACACCACCGCCACGAAGCCGACGGGCGAGACCCCATTCTTCCTTGTCTACGGAGCCAAAGCAGACCTCCCTCACGAGGTCAAGCATCGCTCCGCATAGGTCCTGGCGTTTGATGAAACGCAGCAGGACGCCACGCGGGGGATGGACCTCGTACTAGGGGAGGAACGACGCCGCGAAGCTGCAGCGAGGGCGGCAAGGTACCAGCAGGCGCTGCGGCGGTACCACAACCGCAACATCCATTCTAGGACGCTTGAGGTAGGCAACCTCGTCCTGAGGCGGGTCCTCTCCTTGGAGGGGTTGCACAAACTCTCACCCATGTGGGAGGGCCCATTCCGGGTCATCCATATCTCCAGGCCTGGCACCGCGCGCCTGGAGACGCAGGACGGGGTACCCATCCAGAGCGCTGATACGTCTCCGTCGTATCTATAATTTTTTATTGTTACATGCCAATATTATACAACTTTCATATACTTTTGGCAACTTTTTATAATATTTTTGGGACTAACATATTGATCCAGTGCCTAGTGCCAGTTCCTATTTATTGCATGTTTTTTGTTTCGCGGAAAATCCACATCAAACAGGATAAAAACTGACGGAGATTTTTTTTGGAATATATGTGTTTTTTGGGAAGAAAAATCCATGTGAGGTGATGCCCGAGGGTGCCACGAGGCAGGGGGCGCGCCCCTGACCCTCATGGCCACCCCGTAAGGCGGTTGATGCCCTTCTTTTGCCGCAAGAAATCTAATATCCGGATAGAGATCATGTTAAAATTCATCCCAATCGGAGTTACGGATCTCCGGGAATATAAGAAATGGTGAAAGGGTAGAATCTGAGAACGCAGAAACAGAGAGAGACAGATCCAATCTCGGAGGGGCTCTCGCCCCTCCCATGCCATGGAGACCAAGGACCAGAGGGAAAACCCTTCTCCCATCTAGGGAGGAGGTCAAGGAAGAAGAAGGAGGGGGCTCTCTCCCCCTCGCATCCGGTGGCACCGGAGTGCCACCGGGGGCCATCATCATCACCGCAATCTTCACCAACAACTTCACCACCATCATCACCAACTCTTCCCCCCTCTATGCAGTGGTGTAACCTCTCTCTTACCCGCTGTAATATCTACTTAAACATGGTGCTCAACGCTATATATTATTTGCCAATGATGTATGGCTATCCTATGATGTTTGAGTAGATCTGTTTTGTCCTATGGGTTAATTGATGATCGTGATTGGTTTGAGTTGCATGTTTTATTATTGGTGTTGTCCTATGGTGCTCTCCATGTCGCGCAAGCGTGAGGAATTCTCATTGTAGGGTTTGCAATATGTTCATGATTTGCTTATTATGGGTGGCGTGAGTGACAGAAGCATAGACCCGAGTAAGTAGGTTGTTTGCGTATGGGATAAATAGGACTTGATACTTTAATGCTATGGTTGGGTTTTACCTTAATGATCTTTAGTAGTTGTGGATGCTTGCTAGAGTTCCAATCATAAGTGCATATGATCCAAGTAGAGAAAGTATGTTAGCTTATGCCTCTCCCTCAAATAAAATTGCAATAATGATTACCGGTCTAGTTATCGATTGCCTAGGGACAAATAACTTTCTCGTAACAAAAAGCTCTCTACTAAAACTAATTTAGTTGTGTCTTTATCTAAACAGCCCCTAGCTTTTATTTGCGCGCTCTTTATTATCTTGCAAACCTATCCAACAACACCTACAAAGTACTTCTAGTTTCATACTTGTTCTAGGTAAAGCGAACATCAAGCGTGCGTAGAGTTGTATCGGTAGTCGATAGAACTTGAGGGAATATTTGTTCTACCTTTATCTCCTCGTTGGGTTCGACACTCTTACTTATCGAAAACTATTGCGATCCCCTATACTTGTGGGTTATCAAGACCTTTTTCTGGCGTCGTTGCCGGCGAGCAATAGAGTGGGGTGAATATCCTCGTGTGTGCTTGTTTGCTTTAACACTAAGTAATTTTATTTGCTGTTCTTAGTTGTTTTCTATCTTTAGTTATGGGTAGGAAACACAAAATACCAAAAAAAATTAGTTGTGCCTACTGAACTAATGGTTGAAGAACCACTCAAAATCTATCACACTCCTGAAGCTTATTACTTGGATCATCTTCGATCCCTATGTGCTCGTGCTGAAACCCCAACTAGCTTAGTTGAGGGCAAATCCTTAGATGAGCATGCTTGTTATCTGTGACACCGTATATCTGAAAAAGGGAAACGTTTACTAGATCAAATTCATCGTTTGCAATGCTATGCTTGGAATTTGTGTGAAATATATGATTTTACTTGTTGTTCTGAAGACCCTAAGAAACACCTTCCCTACCAATGTTTTGCTTACTGATAATGGAATCGTATCTTCTTATGCTAAGGGTGTTTATAACTACTATGATGTTCAACAAATTGAAGAATTTGTTGCTTTTAATGGTGCTTATGAAATTGCTTCTTTGATTGAAAAGTATGATGCTAGTCTTTACAAATCTGAAAATCTTGCCATACTTGAATATTGTTATGAGAATTATGCTTCTAATGCCTATGTTAAACCATATATCGAGGTCCCCTCCACTGTCCAGGAAGAGACTAATATTTTGCATGAGTCTATGGAAGAAGAAATTGATGAAACTGTGAGCTCATTGGATGAAAAAGATGATGAGGAGAGCGAAGAACCAAACGAGGAAGAGCGGATTATCTACCCGGTCCCACCTTCTAATGAGAGTAACTCTTCAACTCATACATTGTTTAATTTCCCTTCGTGCTTACCGAAGGATGATTGCTATGATGATTGTCATGATCCCATTGATTCTCTTGAAATATCCCTTTTTGATGATGCTTGCTATGCTTCTGGCCAAGATGCCAATATGAATTATGCTTATGGAAATGAACCTGCTATAGTTCCTTATGTTAAACATGAAATTGTTTCTATTGCACCCACTCGTGATAGTCATATTATCTTTTTGAATTCTCCCGACTACACTATATCGGAGAAGTTTACCCTTATTAAGGATTATATTGATGGGTTGCGTTTTACTATTACACATGATGATTTTGATGAATATAATATGCATGTGCTTGCTGCTCCTACTTGCAATTATTATGAGAGAGGAACTATATCTCCACCTCTCTATGTTTCCAATATGATAAAATTGCAAGAACTTGTTTATACTATGCATTGGCCTTTACTATGTGTGCATGAATTGTTCTTTTATGACATGCCGATGCATAGGAAGAGAGTTAGACTTCGTCATTGCTTGATTTATGTTACTTCTTGCTCACTACTAAATGCCAAATAATTGCTAATTAAAATTGGCTTCGATATACCTTGGGATCCGGGTGGATCCATTACTTGAGCACTATATGCCTAGCTTAATGGCTTTAAAGAAAGCGCTGCCAGGGAGACAACCCAGAAGTTTTAGAGAGTCATTTATTTATTTTGTGTGCTTTTATAAAGTTTAAAAATAAAATAATGTGCCAAGATTTGCCTTTAGGATGTTTACTTTGCTTGTTGGTTTGTACAGTGTAGGACAGAAACTTTGGCTGTAGTGCACGATTTTACATTTCTTACTGGAACGTCAAATGGTTCTGATTCTTTTTTCACTGTCTTTATATACAAATATTTTATTTTTCCTAATTTTGGTAGAATTGTTTCAGTACCATAGGTATGGTGAATGTTCAGATTATTACAGACTGTTCTGTTTTAGACAGATTCTGTTTTTGATGCATAGTTTGCTTCTTTTGATGAAACTATCGATTTATATCAGTGGATTAAGCCATGAAAAAGTTATATTACAGTAGCTACAATGCCAAAAAAATATGAATTGGTTTGCAACAGTACTTAGAGTAGTGATTTGCTTTATTATACTAACGGATCTTACCGAGTTTTCTATTGAAGTTTTGTGTGGATGAAGTGTTCGATGATCGAGAAGGCCTCGATGTGAGAAGAACGAAGAGAGGCAAGAGCTCAAGATTGGGGATGCCCGAGGCACCCCAAGTAAATATTCAAGGAGACTCAAGCGTCTAAGCTTGGGGATGCCCCGGAAGGCATCCCCTCTTTCTTCAACAAGTATCGGTATGTTTTCGGATTCGTTTCGTTCATGCGATATGTGCAATCTTGGAGCGTCTTTTGCATTTAGTTTTCATTTTTATTTTATGCACCATGCTGGTATGAGATAGTCCCTGGTTGATTTATATAATGCTCATTGCACTTCACTTATATCTTTTGAGTATGGCTTTATAGAATGGTTCATGTGCTTCACTTATATCATTTGAAGTTTGGATTGCCTGTTTCTCTTTACATAGAAAACCGCCATTTGTAGAATGCTCTTTTGCTTCACTTATATTTGTTAGAGCATGGGCATATCTTTTGTAGAAAGAATTAAACTCTCTTGCTTCACTTATATCTATTTAGAGAGATGACAGGAACTGGTCATTCACATGGTTAGTCATAAAATCCTACATAAAACTTGTAGATCACTGAATATGATATGTTTGATTCCTTGCAATAGTTTTGTGATATAAAGGTGGTGATATTAGAGTCATGCTAGTGGGTAGTTGTGGATTAGTATAAATACTTGTGTTGAGGTTTGTGATTCCCATAGCATGCATGTATGGTGAACCGTTATGTAACGAAGTCGGAGCATGATTTATTTATTGATTGTCTTCCTTATGAGTGGCGGTCGGGGACAAGCGATGGTCTTTTCCTACCAATCTATCCCCCTAGGGGCATGCGTAGTAGTACTTTGCTTCGAGGGCTAATAAACTTTTGCAATAAGTATATGAGTTCTTTATGACTAATGTGAGTCCATGGATTATATGCACTCTCACCCTTCCATCATTGCTAGCCTCTTCGGTACCATGCATTGCCCTTTCTCACCTCGAGAGTTGGTGCAAACTTCGCTGGTGCATCCAAACCCCGTGATATGATACGCTCTGTCACACATAAACCTCCTTATATCTTCCTCAAAACAGACACCATACCTACCTATCATGGCATTTCCATAGCCATTCCGAGATATATTGCCATGCAACTTCCATCATCATCATATACATGACTTGAGCATTTATTTTCATATTGCTTTGCATGATCGTAAGATAGCTAGCATGATATTTTCATGGCTTGTCCATTTTTTGATGTCATTGCTACGCTAGATCATTGCACATCCCGGTACACCGTCAGAGGCATTCATATAGAGTCATATCTTTGTTCTAGTATCGAGTTGTAAATAAATAAAAGTGTGATGATCATCATTATTAGAGCATTCCCCCAGTGAGGAAAGGATGATGGAGACTATGATTCCCCCACAAGTCGGATGAGACTCCGGACTAAAAATAAAAAAAGAGAAAGGCCAAAAAAAAGAGAAGGCCCAAAAAAATGAGAGAAAAGGAGAGAGTGGGCAATGTTACTATAATTTTACCACACTTGTGCTTCAGAGTAGCACCATGTTCTTCATATAGAGAGTCTCTTGAGTTCTCACTTTCATATACTAGTGGGGAATTTTCATTATAGAACTTGGCTTGTATATTCCGATGATGGGCTTCCTCAAATGCCCTAGGTCTTCATGAGCAAGCAAGTTGGATGCACACCCACTTAGTTTCAGTTTGAGCTTTCATACACTTATAGCTCTAGTGCATCCGTTGCATGGCCATCCCTACTCCTCGCATTGACATCAATTGATGGGCATCTCCATAGCCCGTTGATTTGCCGTGTCGATGTGAGACTTTCTCCCTTTTTGTCTTCTCCACACAACCTCCACCACCATATTCTATTCCACCTATAGTGCTATATCTGTGGCTTGCAC
This sequence comes from Triticum urartu, assembly GCF_056163025.1. Lineage (NCBI taxonomy): Eukaryota > Viridiplantae > Streptophyta > Magnoliopsida > Poales > Poaceae > Triticum > Triticum urartu. The sequence continues at coordinate 118,553,308 of NC_141874.1, read as the reverse complement.
TCATGTATTGCGTGAGGGTTGAAAAAGCTGAAGTGCGTTAAAAAGTATGAACCAATTGCTCGGCTTGTCATCGGGGTTGTGCATGATTTTAATATTTTGTGTGGTGAAGATGGAGCATAGCCAGACTATATGATTTTGTAGGGATAACTTTCTGTGGCCATGTTATTTTGAAAAGACATCATTGCTTTATTAGTAGGCTCGAAGTATTATTGTTTTTATGTCAAATGATAGACTATTTCTTTGAATCACTCGTATCTTAATATTCATGCCATGATTAGATATGTGATCAAGATTATGCTAGGTAGCATTCCAAATCAAAAATTATCTTTTTTATCATTTACCTACTCGAGCACGAGCAGGAATTAAGCTTGGGGATGCTGATACGTCTACGTCGTATCTATAATTTTTGATTATTACATGCCAATATTATACAACTTTCATATACTTTTGGCAGCTTTTTAAATATTTTTGGGACTAGCATATTGATCCAGTGCCAGTTCCTGTTTATTGCATGTTTTTTGTTTCGTAGAAAATGCATATCAAACGGAGTCCAAATGGGATAACAACTGGTGGATATTTTTTGGAATATATGTGATTTTTGGGAAGAAAAATCCACGCGAGACGATGCCCGAGGGGGCCACGAGGCAGGGGGCGCCCCTGACCCTCGTGGCCACCTCGTAAGGTGGTTGATGCCCTTCTTTCACCGCAAGAAAGCTAATATCCGGAGAGAGATCGTGTTAAAATTCCAGCCTAATCGGAGTTATGGATCTCCGGGAATATAAGAAACGGTGAAAGGGTAGAATCTGAGAACGCAGAAATAGAGAGAGACAGAGAGACAGATCCAATCTCGGAGGGGCTCTCGCCCCTCCCATGCCATGGAGACCAAGGACCAGAGGGAAAGCCCTTCTCCCATCTAGGGAGGAGGTCAAGGAAGAAGAAGGAGGGGGCTCTCTCCCCCTCGCTTTCGGTGGCACCGGAGTGCCACCGGGGGCCATCATCATCACCGCAATCTTCACCAACAACTTTACCGCCATCATCACCAACTCTTCCCCCCTCTATGCAGCGGTGTAACCTCTCTCCACTACAAAAGAAAAAACACATCCGTGACATTTTGGGCCGAACGAAAAAAAATCTGTCATACATATGACACTTCTATGACGATAATTGTGACAAAACCCGGTATCATCATAGATGTGGTGAGATCCTACTTCTATGACAAAAAATCATGACAGAAAATGGGCTTTTCATCCTGGCGGGCCAGAGACGCAGCTGCATGACATTCTTTGGGTCGTCCATGACGGAAAAAACCATGGTAGAAGCGAGGGCGAGGAAAATTTCGGGGAGTTCCCGGTTACGGTGGGAGGTCGGGGGCCGAGCGATGCGCGTTTCTCTCGTACACGTACGCACGTGTGTGCGAGGCGTTGGCTCTAACTGAACCCGAGCGAGGCGTTGGGCTCTAACTGTACCCGAGCGATTGCACTGCAGGCTACGCGTTACTGAACCCGAGCGATCGATCGATGGCTGTTAACTGAACCCGATCGAGCGATTCCTTTGCTACTGCTGCTAACTGAAGCCGGTCGATGCTGCCTCTGGATGAACAGTGAGCGTTGCGGGGGGTTTGGATGAACAGTTCCCGGTGGGGGTGGATGAACAGGACCCGTGGTGTTGCCTCTGGATGAACAGGACCCCGATCGATCGAGCCAGTTGGGGCTGGATGAACAGGACCTCATGGAGGGCTGGATGAACAGGACCACCCCGTGGAGGGCAGGATGAACAGTAGACGGTGGAGGGCAGGATGAACAGTAGCCCGTGGAGGGGTGGTTGAACAGGAGCCCGTGGAGAGGGCTGGTTGAACAGTAGCCGGTGGAGTAGCGCGCGGTGGAGGCTGGATGAACAGGAGCCCGTGGATGAATAGTCGCAGGTGGAGGCTGGAGGAGGTCGACGGTGGATGAACAGTAGCTCGTGGAGGCTGGAGGGGGTCGACGGTGGAGATGAACAGTATCCCGTGGAGTCCCATTTTGCGGTACGCCACACCCCTCCCGATGAACAGGACCCCCGTTTCAACCATAGGAGGTCCGTTTCATCCGTTTTGCGGTACGCCACACCCCTCCCGATGAACATGACCCCCATTTCGACCGTAGGAGGTCCGTTTCCTCCGTTTTGCGGTATTCTAGACCCCTCCCGATCAACAGGATCCCATTTCGAACGTGGCGGGTCGAACACAAGGCCGTTTCCTCCATTCTGTGGTACCACTACTAGGGAAAAGCCTAGCAGCAGCGAGGGTTTTGGGCCTCTCAGTAGCGCGGGCACCGGCGCTACTAATAAGGCGCTACAGCTAACGTATAGCAGTAGCGTCGGTTGTCCCACGCTACTGCTATACATGAATAGTTGTAGCGCTCTTTGGGAAAGGGCGCTACTAATATTATCTGCAGCACTATTTGCTGGGACGCGCTAGTGATAATGCGGCGCTACTGCTAAATTTCCCCCTCGCTACTACTAGTTTATTTATTAGTTTTTTCCTGCATATTTGTTTTGTATTTGAATAGGTTTTATACAATAATCTTTAGCATATCATACACATACAAATGTAATCATAGCATATACATACAATTAGTCTCATCAAATCATGTCATCATCATAATCATCATCCAACACAAAGTGGTCTCTCGTCATCATCTCGAAAATAGCGATACAAGTCTCGAATGATATGCAAATACATCGTCATCCATCTAAACAATGATATACGTGAGAAGAGCTATCACTTTGAGAACATGAGTTCGTATCCCTCTCTCGCATTAGCGTGAACCTCTAAACTAACTACTACCTGTCACTTGGAAACCGGAAGGGCCTGACACTCCGGCCACTTGTCGTATATATACTCCTGGCATAGCACTTCTTCGCCATCTATGATCTATGCACCTACATCATCACATGAGTCGATGATATGCAACATATATAGTTGAGCAACAGAAAGAGAAAGACTTGGCAAAAATAGAAACAACATATCATAAGCATAAATAACAAAGTTCATCGTACCCCAAAATGCCCTAACTAGAGTGATTTTCGCTAGTCGAGGAGGAGGATGGTTTAATTACATCACAAATAAAGTTTCACCGTGCATAACTCAAAGTTTTGTCATACAGAAAGTATGGACTAAACGGACACATTGTCATATATCGACAATCACTCCAACATGTCGTTCCATCCATCCAAGTCAGGGAGATAGTCCCCGAGCATAGTGAAAGGCTTCAGGTCGAGACGTTGAGAGGATATCCATGTTCGGACGTCTTCCCGCGACATTTTTCCTTCTCCGTAGAACATCCATGTTTTTCCGACGACCTCCTTCATGATGATTTGGGCAAGTTCGCGCTGGATGTTATAGAACTCAGCTCGAAGTCGATGATCCTCGATATCTCCTATGTCCTTTGCCCATTACCTTTTTCACTGGGTCCCAACGGTGCCGGGCCCTGAGGACGCCATGCTCCTGCGGGATGGTGAACTCCGCCAAGGGGTCTGGGATGCCCAGACTCGCGGCTTCCGCATCCTCCTTGGCCCATTTGGACATCTTTCCGCCGTAACCACGGCTTCCGAGGTGGTGGCTCCCAAAGTTCCTATCTTGAAGCCCCTTCATGTACTTAGACTTTTTTGGCATCTTCGGCCTCGCAAGCCTCCTTGAATATTTGAAACTGCTCTTCCGTGATTGTCGGATTATCCTTGACAATCTCGGAGTAGGGTTCCTTCTTGTCGATGATCCTTGCTTTCACTCGATTTTTCCATGCGGCCAACGCGTCGCTAAACATGGTCATGGCGTGTTTGTTTATCTTCTTCATTGCCAGGTCCTCATCTGGATCTTTATAATCATTCTCATTCCGGTCCGGGAACAAGAATATCTGGTGAAACTTCTTTAGGAGGGAGCTCCTCATATTTTCTATCTTCTGTAGTTTCTCATCATTCATGGTGGCGGTTGTCCATACGATGCAGCCTATTTGATTGCCGTAGCATCGACGCGCTTCCTCGGGCGTCGTTGGCTCAAAATTGTCGTCGTCCACCTTCGTGACCACCACTCTAGTAGTCCTGAGATTGTTAGGACCCCGTTACCTCTTTGCTTTCAGTTCTACACCGGCTCCGCTCCCCGAGGCAGCACCGGTCTCAGTCTCGGCGCCGGTCTCGATGTCGGTCTGAGTCTGAGCGCCGGTCTCAGTGTCAGCACCGATTTGCGTGTCGGTCTCAGTCCCCGATGCCACCGGTGGGCCTAGCAATAACATCAGTTGATCGTCGGTAAGGCTAAAAAATTTGTCGGCCACCCGGTAGGCATCGTCGCAATCACCAGAACCCTGTCCTTCATCGTTGCTAGCCATGTTTCCTATGATTAAATCTAGTCAATTAATTCTAGACCTAATAAAATGAATAATGACATTAAAAAGGCCTATTGTTTTGCAGGAATGTTGACTCCTTCCTGGTGCGGCAAATCACGGGCAATCGATATGTCCTAGTTTGTAGCACAAGTCATGCCGAAATTCACGGAAAATTTCGGCATGACCTTTGCTAAAAAGTGGACAAATCGAAAACCTGAAACTTGCCGGAAAAGAAATGAATCAACATTCCAGCAAAACATAGGCCACTAAGCATCATTCCCTGGAAACAGTGTCCAAATATACACGAGCAACCACATGTCCAAATTTCGCAAGCTAATTCAAAAACAAAGTGTAGAAGAAAATTCATTTAACTACTAATAGAACAAAATTCAGTTAACTTTAGTGCTCTATAATGATGAAAGGAAAAAAATTCAGTTAACTACTAATTTCATTCATTTAGGTTATTCATTTAACATCACCTAATTAACCTACTGTACCACTACTACTAGCAGCACTACTAACCTAATTAACCTAGCAAAACTCTAGTGCCCTAACTGAAAAACATCTAATTAACATCTAATTTTTTCTCTAAAATACAGAGAGAGATGAGTGGGGGGAGGGGTGGGGGACTTACAGAGAGGGGAGAGACGGTGGAGGGGAGGTGATAGAGGCAGGGGCGGAGAGGGCGGGCTCGGGAACGGGCAACGGCGGTCTTGGGCGGGCTCGGGCGGCGGTGAGGTGGAGGGCGCCGACGGTGACGTCGAGGGCGGCCTCGGGCGGCGACGGTGAGGAAACAGCGGCGAAGTGGGGCGACGGCAATTTTGGGAGACGGCGGCGAGGGCGAGGGATTTGCGGGAAGTGGTGGCCGGGTGGGGGGGAACCACTGTTTAAGTGAAACGTAACGGTAGCGCGTTTCCTGAAACCCGCTACTGCTATTCCTTTCTCCTTTTTCCCTTTTTTCTTTTATTTTTCTTTACATTTTATTTTTTCCCTTTCTCCTTTTTCTATTTCTTTCATTTTCATTTACTTTTCTACTTGTTTTCCACTTTATTTTATTTCCGTTAGCAGCAGCGCCTTACACGTAAGCGCGCTACAGCTAAGGAGAGTAGCAGTAGCGCTGGGCCAGTATACGCGCTACTGCTAGGTTGGGGTAGCCATGTGCGCCCAGTTCAAACATAGCAGCAGCGCTTTTCGCTAGTACGCGCTACTGCTAGAGTCATAGCAGTAGCGCGGTTTACTTACGCGCGCTGCTACTAAGTAGCAGCAGCGCTTGATTTTGTACAGCGCTACTAGTAAGATTCTGTGTATAGGCTTTTCCCTAGTAGTGTACGCCAGACCTCGTTTCCATCGCCTGTTCCGTCCAAGCCCTCCCGATGAACACGACGCATTCCGTTGCCTCCCCATGAACACGACGCGTTTCGTTGCCTCCCCATGAACACGACGATGACATTGTTTCTCCATTCCGACCCAGCCATGTACACGAGCACTGGCCGTATGTATGCGCGAGTAGGCGTTCGAGACCCCGCCCGTATGTACACATACATGGCCGTATTTTCTTTCTTGCACCCTGGCTGTTGTACGTACGTGTACATGCTACGTGCGCTCCTCTACTACGACACGTGCGCGCCTCTACATCGACCAGTATATATGTACGTACACGTTCGTGACCAGAATGACAACGCTACGTACGCTTCGACCAGGTGGGTCCCGACTATCAGGCACTTCCTTGCATGCGAAGATGTAGCTGGTGGGTCCCAGCAGTCAGGGGCAAACGTTTTTTTCGTGAAATACGGTGGCCCGTCCGGTGGGTCCCCGCTGTCAGGTGAAGGAATAATTATTTTGCGCGTCATAAGGAGGCACTTCCTTGTTGCGGCCGTGGACCCAGTTGTCAGCGTCTCCACGCACAGTACTCTTCTGATGGAAGTCGGTCATTGACCACATTGACCACGCCGCGACGAGAGCACCACGACGGTGGATGACGGCGAGGCCTAGGAAGGGGACGACGCGGAGCCGGGGATGATGCGGTAGTGGAAGCCCGCGCGTAGAGGAGTACGAGGGTTCACTGGTTCGGCTGCGGTGTGAGGCTGCCGTTGCCGCAGGGCCTGGCCAGCGGTGGGAATAGTAGGGGGCGGTGAGGCCTCCGCGGCAGCACCGCCGGCCACGGGAGGCAGGAGCATGCGGCATGACCGGCGCTACTTTGGGCGGCTGGAGTAAGAAGACCAGAGGTTGAAGATGCACTACGGCCGTTGGATGGACATCGTGCGGTCACTGGAGCTAGAATCGTTCATATTGACTAAGTTGACAAAGCCCTTCGTCCCCATCAACTTAGTAGGCCCACAAGTCAGCCTCCCACCAAGGTGGGTCCCAGCTAGCCGGGGGAGTATTCATTTTTTTGTGCGTAATAAGGAGGCACTTCCGGTGGGTCCGAGCTGACAGCGGGGGGAACGTTTTTTTCGCGAAATACGGTGGCCCGTCCGGTGGGTCCCAGCAGTCAGGGGGAAACAATTTTTTTTTGCAAAATACTGGTGGCACGTACGGTGGGTCCCCGCTGTCAAGTGGAGGAATAATTATTTTGTGCGTAATAAGGAGGCACTTCCTTGCTGCGGCCGTGGACCCAGCTGTCAGCATCTCCACGCACAGTACTCTTCCGATGGAAGTCGGTCGTTGACCACATTGACCATGCCGCGCCGAGAGCACCACGGCGGTGGACGACGGTGAGGCCTAGGAAGGGGACGACGCGAAGCCGGGGAAGACGCGGTAGTGGAAGCCCGCACGTAGAGGAGTACGAGGGTTCACTGGTTCGGCTGCGGTGTGAGGCTGCCGTCGCCGCAGGGCCTGGCCAGCGGTGGGAATAGGAGGGGGCGGTGAGGCCTCCGCGGCAGCACAGCTGGCCACAGGAGGCAAGAGCATGCGGCACGACCGGCGATGCTTTGGGCGGTTGGAGCAAGAAGACCAGAGGTTGAAGAAGCACTACGGCCGTTGGATGGACATCGTACGGTCACTGGAGCTAGAATCGTTCATATTGACTAAGTTGACAAAGCCCTTCGTCCCCGTCAACTTAGTAGGCCCACGAGTCAGCCTCCCACCAAGGTGGTCCCAGCTAGCCGGGGGAGTATTCATTTTTTTGTGCGTAATAAGGAGGCACTTCCGGTGGGTCCGAGCTGACTGCGGGGGGAACGTTTTTTCACGAAATATGGTGGCCCGTCCGGTGGGTCCCAGCAGTCAGGGGGAAACAATTTTTTTCGCAAAATACTGGTGGCCTGTCCGGTGGGTCCCCTCTGTCAGGTGGAGGAATAATTATTTTCCGCATAATAAGGAGGCACTTCCTTGCGGCTGCCGTGGACCCAGCTGTCAGCCTCTCCACGTACAGTACTCTTCCGATGGAAATCGGTCGTTGACCACATTGACCACGCCGCACCGAGAGCACCACGGCGGTGGATGACGGCGAGGCATGGGAAGGGGACGACGCGGAGCCGGGGAAGATGCGGTAGTGGATGCCCACGCGGAGAGGAGTACGAGCGTTCACCGGTTTGGCTGCGGTGTGAGGCTGCCGTCGCCGCAGAATAACAGGGGGTGTGGGTGAGTAGAGGGATACCCTGGCCAGCGGTGGGAGTAGTAGGGGGCGCTGAGGCTTGCGTGGCAGCACAGCCGGCCACGGGAGGCGGGAGTAGGCGGTCCCGCCGTCGCTGCTTTGGCGGCTGGAGCAAGAAGATCAGAGATTGAAGAAACACGACAGCCGTTGGATTGACATCTAACGGTTACGTCTGCTAGAATCGTTTGCTGACGTATATAATAACTAAAAAATCTTGCATACGCGTCAACTAAACAGGCCCACAAGTCAGACCACTCCCTCTTTTTTTAATAATTTACATATAGCTCATGGCAACTTCTTATGCAATTTATTGCAGTCGTTTTTTTTGGTTGGCCAGGGCCAATTTCACATATTTCTGTGGGTTCCAAACTATTTTTAATACCGAAATGTCCAGCCAGATTTAAAGTACTTTGAAGATATATTTAAATTAGGTTAATGCCCAGTGAAATAGGAATCTGAAAATGTAATAAAATTCAGAAATTATAAAGGAATTGCCAATTTGTCATCTGTTTTTATATTTACAACCCATTTCATATTACTTTCAAGATTTGCAGGCGTCTTGAAAGAGTTGCAGCCCATCAGGGCGTAGAAAAATAAGTAGGCCTAGATTGGGTATTCTTCAGAAAAAATAAACTGGGCTCATTTTCACAAAGAAAAAATAGCTGGGTTGGTCACATGGTGAACATAAAATATAAGCCTGGGCTAGACGGGCCATAGCCAAGTTCAAACCCTGCTCCGTCTCAACAATACCAAACAAAACAAATACTGCTCGAGTAGCTACGTCCCAGGTCTCAGCCGATCTTGTGTTGTTCTCTTGTCTATTGACTATATACGCTCACAATGTCGTGGGTCCCAGATGTAAGGAAAACACTAGGAGGAAGCATTTTATTTTTCATACGCTGACGTGGTGGGCCCCTACTGTCATCCTCTCCACGTACTTCTGCCGATTCCTGTTGTTTGTTGACCATGTTGACAACGCGAGAGGGCGGCGCCGCGGCGAGTGCACCAAAGTGCGCGGAGGACGTCGGCGTTAACGATTTAGGAGACGGTGGGGCGGCGATGCGTGCGCTGAGGCGCAGCCAGCCGTGGGAGGCGGAAGCAGGCGGCCCCGCCGGCGCTGGTTTGGTTTTGGCGGCTGGAGAAAGACAGGACTGAAGAAACACGACAGACTGTAAAAGCAGCAGGAGTACATAACAACCTTAACTGAAACCAGCAGGGGCACTTAACAACCAAAGCTGAAAGCAGTATGAGTACTTATACAGGTTCAACCATACAAAGCACGCCTCGAACAGTGCTACTTTGCCTACAGTTAACCAAGGGTGAGGCCGCCAAGCCCCAGGACAAGGCCCAGGCGCCACCCCGCGCATCCACAACCTTCTAAAAGCGGCTTCATCTCGCAACGTGGTCAATAAACACGATATTCGCTTTAGAGCCATGGAAAAGCATGAACATAATCTTCTGTCCTATTCTCCAAGATGGACGGGCCTTCATTATTTGAGACCACCCATGAATAAGTATCTTTTCACCTCCAAGGGGAATTGAGTAGGTCAACATAAACATCATGTTGTGACCAAGCGCAAGTCTGACCCGACCATGGTCAGGCATCTGTATAGGAACAATAGAACTCGGCAGTTCCTGTTTCAAGAAGATCACAACTGTGAAACTGTGTATAAGCAATAGTTTATGAACACATATATAACAGAAAACATCTCGTACCATAAGTTTCTCGACACAGTTGGACCTGTTCAACGAGTGCAGCAGTGGCACACATATCCCACATGGCCATCCACCATTGAAACGCCCCACAAGGACCTCAAGACGATCAATAAAGTGTAGGAACTTGTGGATGTCGATCCAGTCAACTTCAGTGCCATTAGTAACAGTCGAGTTATTATAGAGTAACAAACGAGCAGACTACTTAACTCTGAAAAAAGCTGCACATGCCACTAATTATAAGAAAATATTAGTTAGAAGTAGCATCTTCGTGAGAGATTCGTTGCTACTTCTAAAGTTAAATTGTGATTAGTTAGACAGAATAGGTGGATTAAGAAGTAATCGAGGCAACAAGCAAGAACCAGATACAAAGCTAACATGGATGAACAATTGGAACGACGTCGGGGTGGAAGATCACAGTGAAGATGAGACCAGGTTCTGCTATTTCCATCAACATTCGTGTGCCAACTTTCAGTCCGTAACACTTGAGAAAGTTTATCCAAGTTCAGCCATAAAAAAAGCAGCAATCTTCTTGGTTCATGAACCCAACTCGGAACTTATATCCATGGCTTGTCTTCACTGTGACCATTAAACTAGTGTATTCAGTTATGGCAAGGCCGAGCATCTTTAGTACATGTGTTCTGGCAGAGCAAATAATACACTGCAGGAAAAATAATATGAGAACACAGCATGTTCAAAAAAACCCCACCCTCCCAGGTAGAAAAGAGGATTCTAGGAACATACTGTGCGCGTTTCAAAATGTTGTGTTAGGATGAGAAGGAACAAGTGTGGCGTCTCGCCGAGGGCGCAGAAACCTGTAGGGTACTCGCACTTTGGGCACTGCAAATGAAACACACTAGATTCAGTAGGAAGAAAAATGCATCAACGGCGGCGGCTGCCATCCTAGGATTACCTGCGACCAAGGGACTTGGGTTTATCGGGGATGGATGAAGAATTCATACCTGGTTCTCCATGAGAAAACCCTATGCAATCGCCGAGATGGGGTTTTCTCTGAACAAGCAGACGAGGGAGAAGGGGATTCAGGCCCAGTGAAATATTGCCGCTTCGTCCACCCAGCTTATTGCTAAAGTTGGAAAGGGGGGGTTGTGATTTGACGGCTCATTGGGCATTACTACGGCGCTACGACCGGGGTGTCTCTACCGTGAAGTTGTGCACTCTAATTTGTGCATATGGCACGTGGACCCCGTTGCCGGTTGCCCCACATATCAGCGAAAGGTAGAAAGACAGGAGTAACTAGTTACACATAAATATATATTTTGACAGAGAGATACTCCCTCTATAAAGAAATATACAAATCTTTTATATCACAGGCTCACCTTGCCGAGAAATACACTCCCTCTGCAACGCACGGGCATTATGGGGGTTCGGCCGAGAATATAATACTCAGATGTTTTTTTGAGGGATAAAAGCTGCTTTATTGAAGATTAACAGTCATAGGTATACAAATAATTTCGGGGGTTCATGTGAGCCAAAGATGGCATCCACAGGGCAAAGAAGTAGCAGCTTTTGCGAGCACATGCGCTTCAACATTACACTCGCATTTTTCATGTATGATCTCCATGGTTTGGAACATATTCTTCTTCATCTTGATCTCATCCATAATAACTTTGCTGGGCCCCAAGTATGCCTCTCTGATATGCTTGACTGTTGCTGAACAATCAGTGCTAATCTGAACTTGTTGCAGGTTTAAGTCAAGAGCCAGAGATAGCCCCTCGCAACATGCCATTGCCTCTAGGATCTCTGGATCAGTAACACTTTCGCACACCAGTGTCGATGCTCCAAGGAAGAAGCATGTATGATCCCGGCTCACAACTGCCAGGGTTCCCCTTTCACCATTGCGAGATAACGCAGCTTCGCCCAACCCACAGCAGGAGGAGGACACCACTTCTACACTGAGCTAGTGCTTCTCGAAACCAGGTTCTGGACTTTGGGCCGTAGGCCGACCCTGCATGTTTGGGGGCCCATGTGTTCTACCTCGGCGCTTTTCATATTGCAAGCGATCGGTACGGTGCTGGTTTTAGATGCTGTCGCAAGGAGAATACACAAAATTGAATAAAGCACAGCAGCTGTTGGAATGAAATCGAACGACAGTTCCTGACCAGCAATCAGAGTTGCAATTCTATCAACGATATACCATGTGATAAATAATACTGTCGTACTACTTATACACACAGGACACTTGTTTCACCATGCCAGATTATTACATCAAAATCTCTTGGAGGATAGATCAGTTAGGCAGTTGTGTGCTGCTACTGAAGAATTTCAAAGTTGATTTGGACCAGCTCTCCTTGCCGAGAAAGTTCGATTTTGACATCATCATCCCCTACCGCAAGATATGATTTAGATTTGAACCTTGACCATCCTTTAGCATCAATCATCATGCAACCATCCTTTGTACTTACGATATATTGAGCAGGTTCATTCACACCAAGGTTGCGCATGGTAAGAGAAACTTGGCCGCGGTCGCCCGGATTGTTGAACGACTCCCTCGTTGCTCTAGGAATTCTCTGTTTGCAAACAAGAAGACATACCCAAACAGTTAGATCAACACAGTGAATCATGTGAAACAACATGGAAAGAAAAAAGAACAAAGCACTTGGGCGGCCAATGCTTACCAAGAAGGTGGACATGTCGGTTTTTGTAAGTACTTTGGTATATGAAGTGCGAACTGCAGCCCAGTCTGTTGCCGGTGCAACTGCACGGGCCGGAGCAGATGCAAGTGCAAGTGTTGGTGCAGGTGCCGAAGCCGTTGCTGCTGCCGGAGATGGTGCTCCTTGTAGAGCTGGTGCCGGTGTCGGAGCAGGTGCCGGTGTCGATGCCCGATCCTCCGGTAGATCAGACTGATCCACTGACGTGGTCGGTGCCCAATCCTCAGCTGGATCAGACTGAGTTGCTGCCGCTGTCAGTGCTAGAGCAACTGTCGGTGCTCGATATGTACGAGACAGCGGCGATCGTGTCTAGTCTGCTATGATCAGCTTTCTAACTTGACTAGGATCTGTGACCGTGATCCAGTTTTTTTCTTCATTTCTTTTAAACGCGAGAAGGACTAATTGTGGCGTTTTTGTTAAACCAAACTGCAGTTCATCATAGGGATTCAGCTTGTACTCAGACAATAGACTGATCCAATTTTTTCCAGTAATATAAGTGATGGACAGTGCCTTCGTTACTGACACGACATAAGAAGTGAAACCTGCAAAAATAGCCATCGTAGAGAAAACCAAACGGTTTATTCTGTGATGAATGTCACATGGCAAAACCTGCATCGTAAAATTGCAGGAAAAGAAAGAAAACATGACATTAAATCAATAAGATTTAGACAGTAAATCAATAAGATTTACTTGATGTGACACGAGTGAATCCTTACCAGGAAATCACTATGTTGAAGTACTAAACAGAAGATTGATCGTCCAACTACGCGTGGCATGCAGGGGCCCCACCTACTCCCACAAGCAGGACAGTCCAAAGGTCGTGACAAATCGTATGGACCGAACATCCATGGGGCTGGAAATCCTGGTGGGTGCGATAAACCCTGCAATGCATACAAATATTGGAGTGTAACCATAATTGATAGACCGTCCTCACAAAAAATATGATATGTATACTTCAAAATATACAGACTGAATTGAGTGGACAGACATTAACATAGACTATTCTCAGGACTGACCACACACCAAAAGCGGCAGTACTAATAAACAATACAGGGTTCACAAACACAAATCAAGTACTGAACAATAGTACTTACTACAGACAAGCAAAGTTGCACTAACTAAACTTTGCAGACTATTTTTTGCCACCGACCTACGGGATGAACCCCGCATAACTGACTAGGCCAAGGACTTTGTGTGAGATGTCTACATGCACCATCACCATCTTTTCAACCTTGGAGAACCTAACAGAGTGGTCTTTCCACTCATAAACATGATGATGAAGACATGCCGCATCAGATTTGTTGGGAAGCTTTACAAGAACCACACCCTTCGTAATCGAAGGCACAGCCAGGAAATTGTTGTGGTCAAGTACAGCCTCGAGAACACGCCTGACAACAATGCTATAGGAAAACACTAGTTCAGGACACGTGGCGACAAGGACACAGCAGCTGGATAGTTCGGCAGTAGAACTCATCATCAGGTCTTCCAGTTCACACGGCATGACTTTGAGAACTTCATCTCCACCTCGGACCTGGTTCTAATTCAAACAGAAACCATATTTTATTACTACCTCCGTTCAGAAATATAAGATGATTTTCGATATTAAATTCCATATATGACTACATATACGCACAGAAATGAGTGAACAAAGACACTAGAACATGTCTTCAAAGGCATGAGAGCAGAGGGATTACATGCAATATCCATAACACAAGTTACTGAGGCAAATATACCCTCTTAAAAGGTAGCATTGATGTTCATAAAGTACTCCCTCCGTCCCAAAATTCTTGTCTTATATTTGCCTAGATATGGATGTATCAAGTCACATTTTAGTATTAGATACATCCGTATCTAGACAAATCTAAGACAAGAAATTTGGGATAGAGGGAGTAGTTGAAAGTAATCTATAAGAAATCAGTGTCAACCTCTCGCATGTTTTGGTCAAAAGAGGAATTTAGAACCGTCATTTGGCACACAAAAATCACATGCAAGATCACCCAGAAAGTTGTACTACTAGTACTAGTACTGCGTGTTAGATGAAAAAACACGATCAAGATCGAGAAAAAGATCGTCAAGAAGAGATATTACCTGGACTTGCTTAATGAGGGATCCCGGAGAGGGGGGCTTGGACATGGCGATGGCTTTGAGCTTGTCTGCGGTAGTCTCGGCGGGTTGCTTGCGCTTCTTCGTACCATGAGCCTCGACGGTTTTGGCCGGAGCCATAGACATCACTTCGGCCGGTGCTCTAGCATCCATCAAGAAACTGTCAAATAGAAATAAAAGAAAAGAAACCATAATCACAAACCCAAAAGAAGAAAAGAGAGGGAGTTATAGGATCAGTCTCGGGATTGCAAGACCGGGCCTTGGCCAGAATCAACACCATTGATGCGCTCACCTTTCCTTCTTTGGGAGAGAAGAACAATGGCAGAAGCAGGTCGGGGTTTTCTTGAAGAAATGAGGAAAAAGATGAAGCAGAAGCGAGGGTTGGGTAGAGAGGAAGCTGAGAGAGAAGAGTGAAATGATGGTTGCTTCGTCCGTCCAACTTACTGCTGGAAAAGAGGGGTGATGACCCACAAGTATAGGGGATCTATCGTAGTCCTTTCGATAAGTAAGAGTGTCGAACCCAACGAGGAGCAGAAGGAAATGATAAGCGGTTTTTAGCAAGGTATTCTCTGCAAGTACTGAAATAAGTGGTAACAGATAGTTTTGTGATAGGATAAATTGTAACGAGCAACAAGTAACAAAAGTAAATAAAGTGCAGCAAGGTGGCCCAATCCTTTTTGTAGCAAAGGACAAGCCGGAACAAACTCTTATAATAGGAAAAGCGCTCCTGAGGACACATGGGAGTATCGTCAAGCTAGTTTTCATCACGTTCATATGATTCGCGTTCGATACTTTGATAATTTGATATGTGGGTAGACCGGTGCTTGGGTGTTGTTCTTACTTGAACAAGCATACCACTTATGATTAACCTCTATTGCAAGCATCCGCAACTACAAAAAAAATATTAAGGTAAACCTAAACATAGCATGAAACATGTGGATCCAAATCAGCCCCTTACAAAGCAATGCATAAACTAGGGTTTAAGCTTCTGTCACTCTAGCAACCCATCATCTACTTATTACTTCCCAATGCCTTCCTCTAGGCCCAAATAATGGTGAAGTGTTATGTAATCGACGTTCACATAACACCACTAGAGGCTAGACAACATACATCTTATCAAAATATCAAACGAATACCAAATTCACATGACTACTCATAGCAAGACTTCTCCCTTGTCCTCAGGAACGAACGTAATTACTCACAAAGCATATTCATGTTCATAATCAGAGGGGTAATAATATGCATATAGGATCTGAACATATGATCTTCCACCAAATAAACCAACTAGCATCAACTACAAGGAGTAATCAACACTACTAGCAACCTACTAGCACCAATCCCGGACTTTGAGACAAGAATTGGATACAAGAGATGAACTAGGGTTTGGAGATGAGATGGTGCTGGTGAAGATGTTGATGGAGATTGCCCTCTCCCGATGAGAGGAGCGTTGGTGATGACGATGGTGATGATTTCCCCCTCCGAGAGGGAAGTATCCCCGGCAGAACAGCTCTGCCGGAGCTCTAGATTGGATCCGCCAAGGTTCCGCCTCGTGGCGGCGGAGTCTCGTCCCGAAAAGTTTTTTCCTATTTTTTTCTCATAGAAAGACCTCATATAGGAGAAGATGGACGTCAGAGAGCCACCAGGGGGCCCACGAGGTAGGGGGGCGCGCCCTAGGGGGGCACCCCCCACCCTCGTGAGAAGGGTGTGGGCCCCCTGGCCTTCATCTTTTGCGAGGATTTTCTTTATTTATTTTAAGACGTTCCATGGATTTTCAGGACTTTTGGAGTTGCGCGGAATAGGTCTCTAATATTTGCTCCTTTTCCAGCCCAGAATTCCAGCTGCCGGCATTCTCCCTCTTTATGTAAACCTTGTAAAATAAGAGAGAATAGCCATAAGTATTGTGACATAAAGTGAAATAACAGTCCATAATGCAATAAATATCGATATAAAAGCATGATGCAAAATGGACGTATCAACTCCCCCCAAGCTTAGACCTCGCTTGTCTTCAAGCAAAAAGCCGATAACAATAAATATGTCCTCATGTTTAGAGGTAGAGGCATCGATAAAAGTAAAATACAGACATGAAGGCATCATGATTATTCTCATAACAGCAACATATATAGATTTTGTCATATGATTACTTATGTTCAAGTGATGATCTATTCACAATGCAAAAGTATAAATCATAACCTTATTGGGCTCCGACAAACTATAATCTCAGTCATTGAAGCAATTGCAATTTATCATAACATCGGAAAGAGTCTATGTCAGAGCTAAAAGGCAAGTCCACATACTCAACCACCATTTAGTCCTCCATAATTGCTAACACTCACGCAATACTTGTGGTTACGGAGTTTTAATCGGACACAGAGAAAGATAGGGGCTTATAGTTTTGCCCCACAACCTTTTACCTCAAGGGTAATGTCAACAATAATGGTTCATGCTCCCCTACATCCAATTAGATATATATATCATGTTCTTTCCAACATGCTGAGCTTGCCAAAGGATAAAAATAAAAAAGGAAATGTGAAGATCACCGTGACTCTTGCATAAGGTAGAAGATTGTGATAAAGGATAGGCCCTTCGCAGAGGGAAGCAAAGGTTGCCATGCGCTTTTATGGTTGGATGCATAAAATCTCAATGCGAAAGAACGTCACTTTATATTGCCCCTTGTGATATGAAACTTTATTATGCAGTCCGTCGCTTTTATTACTTCCACATCACAAGATCATATAAAGCTTATTTCTCCCACACCAATCAATCATACATTTTTAGAGCAATTTTTATTGCTTTGCACCGATGACAACTTACTTGAAGGATCTTACTCAATCCATAGGTAGATATGGTGGACTCTCATGGCAAACTGGTTTAAGGGTATTTGGAAGCACAAGTAGTATTTCTACTTGGTGCTGAGAATTTGGCTAGCATGAGGGGGAAAGGCAAGCTCAACAAGTTAGAGGAACCATGACAACATACTTTATCTCGGATATAAGAAAGACATAACTCATTACGTTGTCTTCCTTGTCCAACATCAACTCTTTAACATGTCATATTTTAATGAGTGCTCCCAATCATAAAAGATGTCAATGATAATATATCTATATGTGAAAACCTCTCTTTCCTTATTACTTCCTATTAATTGCAACAATGACCAAAGTTATGTCTGCCAACTCCCAACAACTTTTAATCATCATACTCCTTCTATGTGAAGTCATTACTCTCAATAAGATCAATATGAACTTTTTTGTTTCTTTTTATTCTTTTCTCTTTTTCTTTTATTCATCTAAGATCATGGCAAAATAATCAAGCCCTTGACTCAACACTAATCTTTATTATATAGCTCACGGACTCGATTACATAGAGAGATCAAAAAGCAAAACTCAAAACTAGGTCATGCCATAAACTTTATTCTACTAGATCAAGATACTACTAATAGGATCGAACTAAGAAAAACGATAAAAATAGGAGTTGTGATGGTGATACGATACCGGGGCACCTCCCCCAAGCTTGGCACTTGCCAAGGGGAGTGCCCATACCCAGATACTCAATTCTTCTTTGTTGGAGGAGACGGTAGAGGCGTTGTTGATGATGCGGGCTTGTCATCCATCTTCCAAGGCATAGGTTCACCATCATAGAAAGATGATCGAGTCTCCGAAATCCTCAAATCTGCAGCCAAACTCGTTCTTTTGAATCTATATTCATACTCACAATTTTGGTTTTGCAGGTCATAGATTTGGGCTTGGAGGTGCTCGATCTTCTCATGTAGCTTGAAGATGGCCTCCTCGGTGTTCTTGGCATCCGGCTTGTAGTTTTTAGTGAATTCCGCGAGCATCATGTGGCTAGCGTTGATTCCACGCTCCACCATCCTTTGGCACTTGAAAACTTGTTGCTCCACTGCTTCGAGCCTCGTCTCCATGCTTCCGGTCCCCTTTGGTCCCTATTCATCACGGATGTGCAGCAACCCATCACGCAACTCAATGGTTTGAGGGTGTCGCAGCACCTCCGCGAGGTAAGTCTTGATGACCTTCTCGAAGAACTTGTCCTTGGAGGCGCTTGGGGCCGTCATGATAACCTAGATCTGTCAGAAAAACAGCTCAAAACAAGAACAGAGGAGGTTTGCGTGATACGGGAGTCAAAACCCCCGGGAGATTATATAATGAATTTTTACGGACCAAAATACGTAACGTGCAAGAAAACGGAGTCCGGAAGGCACATGAGGTGCTCACGAGGTAGGGGGCGCGCCCACCACCCTCGTGGGGCCCTTGTGTCCTTCCCGGACTGCTACTTATTTTTCTATTTTTCTAAATATTCCAAAGCAGAGAAACATTGCCTTAAAAATTGTTTTGGAGTCGGTTTACTTACCGTACCACATACCTATTCCTTTTCGGAGTCTGAAACGTTCCGTAAAGTGTCCCTTATGTATTCCTCCAGGGTTACGATTTCAATAATATTGGTTTCAACATTTATGGGATTACCTGAGATATAATTTTTAATTCTTTGACCGTTTACCACCTTCGTATTTGTGCCTTTGAAGTTGTTGATTTTTATGGCACCGGAACGATAGACCTCCTTGATAACATAGGGGCCTTCCCATTTAGAGAGAAGTTTTCCTGCAAAAAATCTTAAACGAGAGTTGTATAGCAATACATAATCACATACATTAAACTCACGCTTTTGTATCCTTTTCTCATGCCATCTTTTAACTTTTTCTTTAAACAACTTGGCATTTTCATAAGCCTGGGTTCTCCATTCATCAAGTGAGCTAATATCAAATAACCTCTTCTCACCGGCAAGTTTGAAATCATAGTTAAGCTCTTTAATAGCCCAATATGCCTTATGTTCCAGTTCGAGAGGTAAGTGACATGCTTTTCCATAAACCATTTTATACGGAGACATACCCATAGGATTTTTATATGCAATTCTATAAGCCCATAATGCGTCATCAAGTTTCTTAGACCAATTCTTTCTAGACCTATTAGCAGTCTTTTGCAAAATTAATTTGAGCTCTCTATTGCTCAACTCTACTTGACCACTAGACTGTGGGTGATAAGGAGATGCAATTCTATGATTAACATCATATTTAGCAAGCATTTTACGGAAGGCACCATGAATAAAGTGTGAACCACCATCAGTCTTTAAATATCTAGGGACTCCAAACCTTGGAAAAATAACTTCTTTAAGCATTTTAATAGAAGTGTTATGATCAGCACTACTAGTTGGAATAGCTTCTACCCACTAAGTAACATAATCAACAGCAACTAGAATATGTGTGTATCCATTAGAGGCAGGAAAAGGTCCCATATAATCAAAGCCCCAAACATCAAATGGCTCAATAACAAGTGAATAATTCATAGGAATTTCTTGACGTCTACTAATATTACCAAATCTTTGACATTCATCACAAGATGAGACAAACTTATGGGCATCCTTGAAGAGAGTAGGCCAATAAAAACCAGATTGCAATACCTTATGTGCAGTTCTATCTCCAGCGTGGTGTCCACCATAAGACTCGGAATGACACTTGCGTAGGATATGTTCATGTTCATGCTCAGGTACACAACGTCTAATAACACCATCTACTCCTTCTTTATAAAGATGTGGGTCATCCCAAAAGTAATGTCTCAAATCATAGAAGAACTTTTTCTTTTGCTGGTATGTGAAGCTAGGTGGTATAAACTTAGCAACAATATAATTAGCATAATCAGCATACCATGGAGTACTACGAGAAGTACTTATAACATTTAATTGTTCATCAGGAAAGTTATCATTAATAGGCAGTGGGTCATCAAGAATATTTTCTAACCTAGACAAGTTGTCTGCAACGGGGTTCTCGGCTCCCTTTCTATCAACAATATGCAAATCAAATTCTTGTAGCAAGAGAACCCATCTAATAAGTATAGGTTTAGCATCTTTCTTTTCCATAAGGTATTTAATAGCAGCATGATCAGTTTGAATAGTTACTTTAGAATCAACAATATAAGATCTGAACTTATCACAAGCAAATACAACTGCTAAAAGCTCTTTTTCAGTAGTAGCATAATTTCTTTGAGCATTGTCTAGAGTCTTACTAGCATAATGAATAACATTTAATTTCTTATCAACTCTTTGCCCTAGAACAGCACCTACAGCATAATCACTAGCATCACACATAATTTCAAAGGGTAAATTCCAATCAGGTGGCTGAACAATAGGTGCAGAGACTAATGCTTTCTTAAGTATTTCAAATGCTTCTACACAATCATCATCAAAGACAAATGGTATATCTTTTTGCAATAAATTAGTCAGAGGCCGGGAAATTTTTGAGAAGTCCTTAATGAACCTCCTATAAAATCCAGCATGACCAAGGAAACTTCTTATACCTTTGATGTCCTTGGGACATGGCATCTTTTCAATAGCATCAACCTTGGCTTTATCAACTTCAGTACCTCTTTCAGAAACTTTATCAAGACAATACCTTCATTAACCATAAAGTGGCACTTTCCCCAATTCAAGACAAGATTAGTTTCTTCACATCTCTGCAAAACTCGATCAAGATTGCTCAAGCAATCATCAAAAGAGGAACCATAGACAGAAAAGTCGTCCATGAAAACCTCACAAATCTTTTCACAAAAGTCAGACAATATAGCCATCATGCATCTTTGAAAGGTAGCAGGTGCATTACATAAACCAAAAGGCATACGTCTATAAGCAAAAGTACCAAAAGGGCATGTAAAAGTAGTCTTTGATTGATCTCTATCCGACACAGGTATTTGAGAGAAACCGGAATAACCATCTAGAAAGCAATAGTGTGTATGTTTTCATAATCTTTCTAGCATTTGATCAATAAAAGGTAAGGGGTAATGATCTTTCTTAGTAGCTTTATTTAATTTGCGGAAATCAATTACCATCCTATAACCTGTGATAATTCTTTGTGGAATCAATTCATCTTTATCATTAGGAACAACAGTAATACCTCCCTTCTTAGGGACACAATGGACGGGTCTTACCCACTCACTATCAGCAACGGGATAGATTATACCTGCCTCCAGAAGCTTGAGTATTTCTTTTCTTACCACTTCTTTCATTTTAGGATTCAGACGTCGTTGAGGATCACGAATTGGTTTGGCATCCGCTTCCAAATTTATTTTATGTTGACATAGAGTGGGACTAATGCCCTTAAGATCATCAAGAGTATATCCAATAGCAACACGATGCTTCTTCAGAGTTTTCAATAATCTTTCTTCTTCATACTCTGAAAGGTTAGCACTAATAATAACAGGATATATCTTCTTTTCATCAAGATAAGCATATTTAAGATTATCCGGCAAAGGTTTAAGTTCACACACGGGATCACCCTTGGGTGGAGGAGGATCCCCTAAAATTTCAACAGGCAAATTGTGTTGCAGAATAGGTTCCTGTTTAAAGAATACTTCATCTATTTCCCTTCTTTCATTCATGAACATATTATTTTCATGGTCTAGCAAATAGTGTTCTAAAGGATCACTAGGAGGTACAGCAATAGAAGCAAGACCAATAATTGCATCCTTACTAGGTAATTCTTCCTCACGATGTTGTTTACTGAATTTAGAGAAATTAAACTCATGAACCATATCATCCAAGCCAATAGTAACAACATTCTTTTCGCAGTCTATCTTAGCATTAACAGTATTTAAGAAGGGTCTACCAAATATAATGGGGCAAAAGCTATCTTGCGAAGAAGTAAGAACAAGAAAATCAGCATGATATTTAGTTTTCCCACACAAGACTTCAACATCTCTAACAATTCCAATTGGTGAAATAGTATCTCTATTAGCAAGTTTAATTGTGACATCAATATCTTCTAACTCAACAGGTGCAATATCATGCATAATTTCTTTGTATAAGTCATGAGGTATAACACTAGCACTAGCACCCATATCACATAAGCCATGATAACAATGATCTCCTATTTTAACAGAAATAACAGGCATGCCTACCACAGGTCTATGTTTATCTTTAGCACAAGGTTTAGCAATTCTAGCAGTTTCACCTTTGAACTGAATAACATGCCCATCAATATTATCAGACAAGAGATCTTTAACAATAGCAATTTTAGGTTCTACTTTAACTTTCTCAGGAGGTGTATAAGTTCTAATATTGCTTTTACAAACAATAGTTGAAGCTTTAGCATGGTCCTTTACTCTAACAGGGAAAGGTGGTTTCTCAACATAAGAAGTAGGAACACTAGGATCATTATAAGTGACACTCTTTTCTTCAACTTTAATAGGTGCAGCTACTTTTACTTCTATGGGAGGATGATATTTAAACCACTTCTCCTTAGGGAGATCAACATAAGTAGCAAAAGATTCACAGAAAGAAGCTACTATCTTAGAGTCAAGTCCATATTTAGTGCTAAACTTACGGAAAATATCGGTATCCATAAAAGATATAACACAATCAAACTTAGGTGTCATACCTGACTCTTTACCTTCGTCGAGGTCCCAATCTTCAGAGTTGCATTTAGTTCTATCCAATAAATTCCATCTGAATTCAATAGTCTTCATCATAAAAGAGCCAGCACAAGAAGTATCGAGCATGGTGCGATTGTTTTCAGAAAGACGAGCATAAAAACTTTGCATAATTATTTCTCTTGGGAGCTCATGATTGGGGCATGAATATAACATTGATTTAAGCCTCCCCCAAGCTTGAGCGATTCTTTCTCCTTTGTGAGGCCAGAAATTATATATATAATTGCGATCACGATGAACAAGATGCATAGGGTAATACTTTTGATGAAATTCCAACTTCTATCTTTTATAGTCCCATGATCTCATATCATCACATAGCCTATACCATATCAATGCGTCTCCCTTCAAAGATAAAGGGAAGACCTTCTTCTTAGCAACATCATCGGGTATACCTGCAAGCTTAAATAATCCACAAACTTCATCCACATATATTAAGTGCTCATCAGGATGCTTTGTTCCATCTCCTGTAAAAGGGTTAGCTAGCAGTTTTTCCATCATAGCCGAAGGAAATTCAAAAGGAGTTTCATTTTCAATAGGTTCAGTAGGTTGAGGAGCAACTCTTTGCTCTACTGGACGGGGTGAAGATACCCCGAACAAGCCCCTCAGAGAATTACTTTCCATAGTAACAAGTGACAGTAAATTTCAGCACACTGTATAAAATTTTCCTTACCAAATTCCACCTACCAAAGGCGCTACACTCCCCGGCAACGGTGCCAGAAAAGATTCTTGATGACCCACAAGTATACGGGATCTATCGTAGTCCTTTCGATAAGTAAGAGTGTCGAACCCAACGAGGAGCAGAAGGAAATGATAAGCGGTTTTCAGCAAGGTATTCTCTGCAAGTACTGAAATAAGTGGTAACATATAGTTTTGTGATAGGATAAATTGTAACGAGCAACAAGTAACAAAAGTAAATAAAGTGCAGCAAGGTAGCCCAATCCTTTTTGTAGCAAAGGACAATCTGGAACAAACTCTTATAATAGGAAAAGCGCTCCCGAGGACACATGGGAATATCGTCAAGCTAGTTTTCATCACGTTCATATGATTCACGTTTGATACTTTGATAATTTGATATGTGGGTGGACCGGTGCTTGGGTGTTGTTCTTACTTGAACAAGCATCCCACTTATGATTAACCTCTATTACAAGCATCCGCAACTACAACAAAAGTATTAAGGTAAACCTAACCATAGCATGAAACATGTGGATCCAAATCAGCCCCTTACAAAGCAATGCATAAACTAGGGTTTAAGCTTATGTCACTCTAGCAACCCATCATCTACTTATTACTTCCCAATGCCTTCCTCTAGGCCCAAATAATGGTGAAGTGTTATGTAGTCAACGTTCACATAACACCACTAGAGGCTAGACAACATACATCTTATCAAAATATCAAACGAATACCAAATTCACATGACTACTCATAGCAAGACTTCTCCCTTGTCCTCAGGAACGAACGTAATTACTCACAAAGCATATTCATGTTCATAATCAGAGGGGTAATAATATGCATATAGGATCTGAACATGTGATCTTCCACCAAATAAACCAACTAGCATCAACTACAAGGAGTAATCAACACTACTAGCAACCTACTAGCACCAATCCTGGACTTTGAGACAAGAATTGGATACAAGAGATGAACTAGGGTTTGGAGATGAGATGGTGCTGGTGAAGATGTTCATGGAGATTGCCCTCTCCCGATCAGAGGAGCTTTGGTGATGACGATGGTGATGATTTCCCCCTCCGGGAGGGAAGTATCCCCGGCAGAACAGCTCTGCCGGAGCTCTAGATTGGATCCGCCAAGGTTCCGCCTCGTGGCGGCGGAGTCTTGTACCGAAAAGTTTTTTCCTATTTTTTCTCATCGGAAGACCTCATATAGGAGAAGATGGACATCGGAGAGCCACCAGGGGGGCCCACGAGGTAGAGGGCGCGCCCTAGGGGGGGTGCCCCCCACCCTCGTGAGAAGGGTGTGGGCCCCCTGGCCTTCATCTTTTGCAAGGATTTTTCTTTATTTATTTTAAGATGTTCCGTGGAGTTTCAGGACTTTTGGAGTTGCGCAGAATAGGTCTCTAATATTTGCTCCTTTTCTAGCCCAAAATTCCAGCTGCCGGCATTCTCCCTCTTTATGTAAACCTTGTAAAATAAGAGAGAATAGCCATAAGTATTGTGACATAAAGTGAAATAACAGTCCATAATGCAATAAATATCGATATAAAAGCATGATGCAAAATGGACGTATCAAGGGGGTTTTGTGATTTGACGGCTCATTGGGCATTACTGCGGCGCTTCGATTGGGGTAGTCTACCGTCACTCTACTATGGAGTAAGTTAGTGCATGGCTGGTGGACCCCGATGCCGGCTGTCCCACACGTCAGCGAAAGTGAGTAATTTAGTGCATGGCTGGAGGAGGATCTACACGGTAGAGCGTGTCCACTGTTTTCAGAAGAAAAAAATGATTACAGCAAGTGTTTCCACTCTAACGATGGAGGAGTGCGAAACACGACAGCCACTTGAACATACACAGTGCTCCTACTACTAGGCATGTGTAGTGGTTCATACGTCAGTACTACACAATCTTGTTGCTAGTGTAGTAAGATATGACGATAACAAATGATGTTGTGCGCATGTCAACTACTCCTATATGTAACATAGTACCGCTTTTTCGACTGTCCGGTCGAGAATGGACGGTGAGATCAATGTTAACAGAACTAGGTCCACAGCGCACGAAGAGTACGGTGCTACAGTACTCCACGAAACATGAACCATATGAAGCACGAATAGTGTTAGGCAGGGTGTATGAAGGGTGCACGGGATGGGAGCAAAAGTTCCCTTCTCGACCCACTTTTGGGTGTTTGGCAGAGTGCATGAAGGGTGCATGAGTCCACACTAGTAGGTTGACAAAAATACACGAAGAGGAAACAACTATATTGATATGAGAATGCAACCAAACACACCCACACGCTTTGTGCTACAGTGACTGATCTGCACCGTCTGAGTTTGATCCAACGGTCATGTTGCGCCGAGACATGGACATGCCCATGCAGAGGGTGCCTAAACACCACCAAAGTCCCTCTGCTTCTCGAGGCGCACGGCGTTGGTGATGCAGGGTGCAACCGCCCGCAGAGCCCGCTCCCGGTCGACGGGAGCCAACTCGTCAAAGACGGTGTCCAATGGCATGAATGGATTCCGATGACGGAGCCCTGAAAGGATTCGCCCGGCAACGGCGATGGCAGCCCGCAACCCCTCCTTGTCCAGCTCAGCCCCCACCATCGCGCGAAGACGGCTCAGCTCCTCGGAGATATAGATGAAGAAGGAGACCAGGTCAGGAAGCCGCAGATCGTTGAAGTTGACCGGGTGGTCGAACGGGTTTAACCCGACGGTCGGCATCGTCGCGCTGGCACGACGGTAGGCATCGCATAGCCGCAACACGTGTGTGGCAACTTGGTTCACCAAGTGGCTGAGGCGATCCTGGACCTCGTCACGATTGGCCTGCTCGCGCTCCAGCCGGCTCCCCTGATGACCTATCATATCTCCCGCTTTCTGCAGCAACGCCGCCGACGCCTCGAGCATCTTTGTGGTGGACGCCTGCCACTTTTGAAGCTCCGTGAACTCCCGCACATAACTGAGGAGCATGGCACTCCTCTCCTCCTTGAGCTCACGGAGCTCCACGTCCTTGGCCCTGAGCTCCGCATCCTTGGCATGGAGCTCCTGTGTCAGGAGCCTCACCTTGGACTCCGTGATCTGCTGCGCCGCCATGGCACCAGGTAGAAGCAATGGGGAGAGGAAGCAAAGGGGGCGAAACGGCTGAAAGGCAATGCAATCTACGGGAAGGCGGAGGGAGCGGGGAATCTTTTGGTTTTCACCATGGTAAAACACCAGTGGACTACTTCTCACATCAGGGAGCAGTGGGTACATGCGGAGTCATCGTGACTAATTGCCGCGGCGCCTGCTCCTGTCAATCAAAAAATTAAAAATCCTGCCGCGCCTGCTCCTGTCAGTCAAAAAATTAAAAATCCTGTCGCACCAAACACCAGAGCAATGCCGCGGTGGATATTTAAATTTACCTGCCGGCAAGTAGATAAAAAAGGGGTGAAAAAAACAATGTGGCGGCAGCCTAGCTAATCGGTCGAACTAGCCCAACTAGCTAGCCACCGTGCTTCACTGATGTACTCGGCGGGAAAGGTGGTCTTTCGTGATTTGACGACTCATTTACTTGCTTCGGCGCTACGACCAAGGAGAACCCAGAAAACGCGCGGTAGGGCGTCCCACGTCAGGAAGAATATATGCGTGCACCACCCGGGAGGACCCCAAAACTGCGCCGTAGGGTGTGCCACATCTCGGCACGGAGGAAAAATGTGTGTGTAAAAATATACTGTATCAGACATAGTACTCCCTCCGGTCCTTTTTACTCTGCATATTAGGTTTGTCTGAAGTCAATCTCATCCAACTTTGACCAAGTTTATACAAAAAATTATTAACATTCACATAACAACACATTTATTATTAGATCCATCTCGGAATATATTTTCATATTATATTTATTAGATGTTAATATTTTCTAATATAAATTTGGTCAAACTTAGAAAACTTTGACTTCAGACAAAGCTAATGTGCGGAGTAAAAAGGACCAGAGGGAGTACCTATGGTTCGACCTCGGGACCCATCCAGTCGGTTGAAAACACCCCACTAGCCACAGAGCTTCATCATGCAAACGTGACACGGAGGATAGATGTGGTTAGCTCCGTCTTGACCAACCACAAAGTCTCTTCTTCTAGGCGATCCTTCTATTTTCCAAGTTTTTTTAGTTGTAATAACACCACGGCAAGCTAGCGCCGCTCTTCGTGTGTGCCCGTGCAAAGGTTAGACGATGGAGAGAAGAGAGATTGAGATCGCAGACCTGGGACCCACCAGTAAGTGAGATAATTGTCATGCACGTGTTGACGAGGCACTCCCTCTACTCCACTCAACGCAAGTACTGTATAAAATCAAGTTATGGGACAAAGCCAACAACCGTTCGTTTTTTCAGGCTATCGACTTACACTTTGTAGTCCAGGTTGCCAGTTCGAATCTCGTCTTTCAGATTTGTTAGTTTTAGGTCCAAATTTGATTAATGACAAGTGGGACCCCGTGTGTTGTTCCGATATATCAGTGTAGGATGGTTTATTTGAACAAACACTTTGCGCGGTTAGACAAGTAATGGCACGAGTTACACATTTTTTGCAAGTTTACGAACAAAAATGACAGCGTCATAGAATATCACATCCACCCCGCAGCTTAGATACTATGGTAATACGATTTTTTACACCGTTGGAAGTGAGATCCAATGGCTTGGGAGTAGTCTTTGTAATTATGCGCAATTTCCAAACTCTCCAAAGGTTTTTTTTGCAAATAAAACATTCAGGCCTCGTGTGTGCCGCTGCATCTTCGATCCAACGGCTCCCTGGTGCTCATATTAGGTGCTCCCCGTAGCTTAATTACCCGCTACGGTGATTGGAGTAGTTGTGGGCCGAATGCTACGAAAATATAATCTAAACCGACCGGAATAAATGCCTACACAAATTAATCCAAGGTTGGAGTGCCCCTCTCAATGTAAATAGCTCCGGCTTTGCGAGGGATGGAGAGGTAGTAGCTTCAACGCGTGGAAGATACGGTGTGAGAAACCGAGGTCAATCGAGAGACATATAGATAGAGAGAAAAGGTGAGTGTGGTCCGACATTCATTGAACAAATATATATGCTCTGGAGAGATATTGTCCGATTGAGCTTTTTGGCAAGGGTGAGGGCTGTAAGATAGAGCTTGAGAGATGATCCAGTCACAGACGTGTAGATATATTTTGTGCGTGGAAGGAAGCAAGGTCAACCGATCACATAGGGTCGTCGTGCGATCGAAAGAGTGAGACGGGTTGGAGAGAGTGACCTAGATAGACGACGTGCGTGAGAGAGTATAC
Organism: Triticum urartu; assembly: GCF_056163025.1. Taxonomy (NCBI): domain Eukaryota; kingdom Viridiplantae; phylum Streptophyta; class Magnoliopsida; order Poales; family Poaceae; genus Triticum; species Triticum urartu. The sequence goes on along the minus strand of NC_141874.1, from coordinate 118,524,442 downwards.
AATGTGAATAGCTCAAATTGGGCTCAACATGGTGATATATCGTTTTTGTCCGAGAAAGAGCGAGGTCAATCGAGACATACGGAGAGAGAGAGAGAGAGATTGAGTGAGTGAGCGTGGCCCACCATGAGGTCGACAGAGTGGTGGCGGCTTGGATGGACTGACCTAGATAGACAATCTGCGTGAGAGAGTATAGAGTGTGTCGATCGAGGCCCGAACAGGGAGATATATCATTTGTGCGTGAAATAAAACGAGGTTAAATGAGACTCAGATAAAGAGAGCGAGTGTGGCCCGCCGTGTGGAAGAAAGAGTGAGACGGTCTCGAGGGAGTGACCTAGATATACAACGTGCGTGCGTGCGCATGCACGAGAGGTTGGGGGCTAGATAGGCAATGCATGTATTTAGCGCGAGAGGGTGAGAGGGAGAGAGAAAGAGAGAGAGAGAGAGAGAGAGAGAGAGAGAGAGAGAGAGAGCTCGGCATGGGGTGCAATGGCGGGTGTGTGAGGTAAAAACATTTGGTAACAGAGCGGAAAAAGGGGTTGTGTAGTTGAGAGACTTAGAGATCGAAACATGGAGAGAAAGAATGAACGTGTGTTTGAAACCCATAGCTTCCTAAGGTGGTTAGGAGAGGAATATTAACCGATACAGGAAGTATGTAGCGTTTGTGCGGGGGGGCTAAAAACAACATTTGAATGTACATAGTACGAGACTTAATATCAATGTTTCAATTCGGTGTACATTGTAAGATTTGAACCGAGGACCAGGCATATGGGTAATTATTTCGAATTCGTGCCATACTAAGTTTCGAAAAGTTGACATTGACTCAGTTTGTTGTGCTATTTTGTAGGTCATATGTTTGAATCCATCCAAAAGTTTTCTCACTACCATGGTGTTCATCATATACATATGAATTTGTATTAAAAAAGTAGCGTGGATACAGTGAAATGCGAAATCCACGTTAGAATTGGACATCGCTACGTGACACACACTCTAATTCAAATAACTAACTACGTGACACACACTCTAATTCAAATAACTAATTATGTGATACACACTCTAATCCACGTTAGCATGGGTACCGTTTCGATTTTTTTTCAAATAACTCCTCATTAATTAATTTATAGTACTCCCTCTGTTCACTTTTATAAGACCTTGAAGACATTTCAGACAATGTGCAAAACAGTTAATTTTAAGTTGTCTGAAACGACTTACAAAAGTGAACGGATGGAGTATCTCGTTTCGAATGACTAATTATTGCAAGGAAAACACGGGCATGGTAATACATACAGATTCGTTTGCAAATGAAAGAAGATTCGTTTGCATTCTCAAATGTAGGCGCACCAGGCAAACCAGGGTCGTGTCGGGGTGGACGCTGCTTCGGTGCCTTAAAGGCAACTACCTTTAGGTCACTGACATGTGGGCTAGCCACCTGTTGGGCCCATATGTCATGGACACAAAGGCAGGTGCCTTAAGGCGCTGAAGCATAGTCCTGTCGGGGTGGTCGCGTGTGTCGGACGGACGCGTAGCACCCAGCCACCCACCCCCCCTCCCCCCCCCAAAAAAAAAGGACGACAACAATATAAGTTCGCGCTTCCACGTTTCGGATTGAAATATCTGGCGGCCCCAATTCCAGCCCTGCAAAATCTCTCTTCTCCACCGTCCCCTTTCGCGCCCAGATTGCTCAAATCCCTAATTCGCCGCCAACCCTTGAATCGCCCCTCGTCTCGTCTCTTTCCCCACCGTTCCCCACCTCTGTGCCGGACGACAACGACGAAGACGACGGTCGCGCTTCACCACCGCACCGGAGCTACCTCATCTACGCCCTCGTCCACCGCACCGGGTGGTCCACCGACAACGTCGGCCGCCGCAACCGACGTGCCTCACGGACACCGAGTTCCACCGCATTAGGTGCAGTTCACCGACGTCGTCTCCCAGCTCACCGGGGCTACTTCACCGAGCACATCGTCGCACCTCCGCCCCCCGAGGCCGTTGGGGCTTCACCAACGGTCTCGTCCACCGCATCGTAGCGCTCCGCTGCCACTCAAGATCTGCATCCGTGCGCGGCCAGCCAACGCCGGCGCATCACCCTCAACGGCTCTGAAGTGACCCGCACTCTAGCTAGGCGAGCATGCCCAAACACCGGCCCGAACTAGGTATCCACACATCACTCCCTTGTGCACTGTTCTGACAAGGTTTGGATATCCTTTCACTGCTCTCTTAGCTTACACGCATATGCAACTCTGACCTTAACTCTTATTTCTTCTGGAGATATCATCTGAAACAAGCAAATCCATATTTTAGCGAAGCATGACGGCGCTACGGGATCTGGTACACATCCTGCACACCCGTATAACCTTGTAAGTATCTGTCCTTCGGTACAACATCAAGGTCGATTCCTCTTATTTGATCAACCATTCACCGTGTCAAAAATGCAGAGGGGGATGCAAGGAGCACAAGGCCTGCACATCCAAGCAAGTGGTAACATGGACTTGTACATGGAACATCCCAAGCGCAAGCAGAGCTGCAGTGAGCCTGTACAACGAGCTAGCGTAAGTCCCTGCATTTCATTTAATTCGTACTGGCATTCGTGTATGATTTGTGTGCAGTGGTTGATCCACGAATTCAAGTTACCAGGGGCGAACATTTAACTTAAAAAATACGAAGGCACTTGCACTCCGGAAATCAACATAACTTGAGAAATGTGAAGCTACATGCACTTTGAAAACCAGCTAATGATCCAAAGTAGTTCAGATTATAAACACTAAATGATGCAAGCACCAAAAAACACAAAATGCAACATGGTGTACAAGTACTACAAACATGGTCTGTACCTGCTTGAATTATTCGTTATCTGGCTGAAAATATCAAAGTGTAATTGCACGTATAACTAGTGCGCAAACTGCATATCAACATATCTATCCTGCACAAGTATGCCAATATTTTCAAACAACGGATTAGAAAAGTATTTGTGCTATGTTGTCATGATATGGGGACTTTCTGGTAGATGGCCTCGACGTTTCCTCGAGCTATGAAAATGCACTATAATTTGCTTGTCATCAATGCCTGCAAATCTCTGTCTCTCTCAACATAGTAGATCATCATTAGACACTAAATCCTTTAATGAGCTTGCAAAATGCTTGCATTAGATCCCTCATTAGACACTATATGATCATCACCAGGAGCATGTAAAATGTTTGCATCAGATCCTTCATTAGCAGTCTGTTCATTAGACACTTCAGGCTTAAGAACAACATGAGCTTGTATGTTTGCACCAGAAACTTGATTAGATACATCAGATTCAGTCAGTTCAGTATTGATTGGGGGAGTTATAAAATAAGTAGAAATTGGTTTCATTTTCTCATAGATTCCCTACATACAAGCAGTTTTACAACACCGTCAAGTTTAACTATTGGCCAAAAATTGAAGAGTTGAATTAGATATAATCAGGGATGTGATGTACCTGCTCGTTGCGCATGCTACTCTTGCAAGCTGCGACTGTCCGTTTGCGCAAGCTCGATCCCATGCCCGTGTTGCCGCCGCTGCCTCCCACGCAGGCTACACCCAGGGTTGGATCTTCATCTTCTTGTCCTTCCATTCGCTTGAAGCCCGGTGACCGCCCTCCAACGAGGGCGCGAGGAAGTGCTGTGTCGGTCTGTCCAGCGGCGGCTAGGTTAGGAGCGAACCAGACTGGAGGCTGGAGCGAGGGATTTTTCCTGCTGTCGATCGATATGGGAGGCGCTCGTTTGGGCCGCGAGCTTGCTATAGGGCCTGCCTTGCACTTATGTTTGGGTGTGCATGTACAAAGAACTAGCGTAAGTTCAGTTACCTGCTTCTCAGAATTTTAGTTAGCCACTTATTGCAAAATTGTTCAATTATGTTGCTTGGCTTAATTTAGTTTGCTACTGATTACATAATGGCATAGCCTATTAATCATATTGTAGACTGCGCCTATCTATGTGTTTGATACTTACTGTTAAGAATTACCTGTTTGCCTTAACTTAAATATCTACTTGTTTGTTTAACTGCTTTGCTGCTGCAACAGCGGGTTACAATGATGTTAATAACTACTTTTCAGCATCCAATTGAAACTCTTTAATTCCTTGTTTGTTTAACTGGTTTGCTGTTATAACTCCTAGTTGAGATGTTTTGCTAACTTCAACTTTTTCTGAATCCAACCGGAACTTTAATGGCAAAACAGGTTAGCCCAAGATCAAAGAGCGAGGTCCCCATGGACGTTCCATCATCCCACAGCAGTGGCACCGGCCCAATCACGCATTATGAATTGCCAACTGCTGATGCTCTAGAGGCTAAACTAGTGGTAGAAAGAGATTCTACTTCTGCACTTAGAGATGAAGTTGACATGTTGAGGAAGCAAACAGCACAATCACAAGCAGTATTCAAGACAACCATTAAATATTTGGTGGATTTCAAAACGAAGCAAGCTGAGACTGACCAGATTGTTAAGGTCCTGAAGGAAAAGAGGAAATTAAATTCCTACTTGGTAAATCATAGGTGAAATGTTCTTTCCATAGTTGAATATCCTTTGTGTTGTCTGTTCATGTAATCAATCAAACCATTTGTTTTAGAGATCATGTAATAATTTTTTTTGTTTTTTTGTAATTTTATTTGAGCACAAGCCTGTGTTAATTGATAAGACTCGGAGACATTTCATTTGGATTGCTGCGCCAGACCTACAAATATGCCAATCGGGTTGAATGTGCATTCAGCAATAGTAGTATAGATGGACCATAAGTGGCACGCATCGGAAAGGGCCAAGATGCTGGCTAAAAAAAGGATGCTATTGTAGCCAAAAAAAGTACAGCGGCTTGGCTTATGTATTTTAGTTGATATTATTGATCCATATACTCTATAAGTGTTTATATGTCTGTTAGTTCCGTACATTCTTAGTTGATTGACTCGGTATTTGAATCTTGATACATCGCTTGTGTACATATCTAAATGGGAGTACACATTATGCTGCATGTGACATTTGAGTTGGACATGAAGTGTTCCAAATATTCGAATTCACCTTAAACTAGATTCTAGTTTCTGAATTTGAGTATCGGAATTTGTAAACCATATTCATATATGACAGTGGAATACATCTTTGTCGTCCTTTTGAAGATATATAAAACACATAGAATGATTTATAAAGATTCATATAGGAATACAAAATGGATTCGAATTTAGTTGCCAGGGTAAACGTGGATGCTTATTGTCCCAAAATTTGAAAGAAACAACAAAATGTCCACTCCCACATCGGCTGCCCGAAGCCAAGTGTTTGGGAGATGGAAATTATTGTCTACCCATTACACGGACAATCCATCGGCCCGATTTCCACTGCTCTAAATAGGGGTAGGTTAGTAACTTCAATTAGACGTGACACGACCGCCTCTGAGCCCATTTCGACACGGTGGGCGTCAAACATGGGCGGCAAAACTCATTTGATTCAAGCTCTTCCGAAAGACCTCTGTTTCTCCCTCCATTCCCCATTCATACACGGTGGGAGGCAAAACACCCTCTCCTCGTCCGAAATAGATGTAGGCTAATATTTTAAATAGGGGCAGATGTGTAACTTCCATCAGACGTGACACAACCGCCCTACCTATCAGCCCCGTTCATACACCGCGGGCGCCAACCGTGGGCAGCAAAACACCCTCTCCTCGCCCGAAATAGTTACCGGCAAATATTTGGGAGATGCGAGATTACCGTCCTATCCCCAGCCGACGAGACGTCCAAATTTGAAACGGGGGATAAGTTCGTAACTTTCCCATATTTCAGACAGGCACGTCCCAAAAACATGGTTCCCCGTACCTCTCCCTCCATTTTCCCATTCATACATCGTCCGCGCTAGAACACCCCATTCCCACACTAGCCTCCGTCCGCCACCCCATCCATCGCCGCCGTCCTCCACCACATCCATCGCCACCGTCCTCCACCATGCCGGAGCGCCTACCAAGACCGCGTCATCCACTGCTAGAGATGGACTTTTCTCATCCACGGCGACGGTCCAATAGCCTTGCATCGCATCCTCTCGCTTCATCGGCGCCGTCGTCCTCTTTGTCGGGGACGCTCACACGACCTTCTCTTCCACCGCAACGGGACTTATTCCTCGATGCACCCGTCTACCATCGCAGATCTGCTTCAACGCCACCGACAGCCATCGCACCCCCGATGCCTACACGGCGCCGCAAGAGAGGCGGTACTTCATATCTCCTCAACTTTTTGATCTCAACTAGAAAATAGATCTTAACTTGGTTACTCTACTTTCTTTTCAGCTCTTAGAATTTAGTTCTTAGTTCGCCGCAAACAATGGATGCTAAATATCATTTCTCCGGTTTGCAGCTTCAAATCTGCCATGGCACAGCCATAATATGGTTTAATTGATCATGCTTAGGGTTTAATTGATCATGTTGGTTCCGTGGTGGTTTCTTTAATAGAAATCAGAGGGGAAACCCTCTTTTGCTAAAAAAATATATGCTCAGAGTTTCCCCCTTTTATGATCACTATACGATCAGAATACATGCTTCGTGTCATAATAACACTGCTCCACCCATCAAGCTAAACAAGCTTAGTTGTTCAAATACGAATCTGATATTATTAAAATAGAGTTGTTTAATTGGTCAGCTAAATGTTCCTAAATTAGTTTCGAAAATGCATGTTCGCCGCTCGGGTGTGTATCTCTGTGTGTGGTCTGGTCAGCATGGTTGGGGAGGTGAACTTTGCATATGCAGGGGTTTATAGGGATACACTCTCCGAGTTGAAACCGCAATGCATTCCATAGATAATCTGACTACTTTTATGTTTTCATGAATCTCAGATTCTGTACAGCATCATAATGATTATGAGCTTGCGCGCATGAAAAGAATAAATCAGAACAATGCCATGGCTGTCAAACTTGGCATTAAGGGACTGAAATCAAGTCTGGATGCAATGCAATGCAAACACTCTCCGCCTACAGATTCATGCTCAGAATATGATCCTAACAGTGATTCTGAGCTAGAGGGAGACCTAAGTCAATGTAGCTCCCTAATGGAGGAGTCAGAGGAAGATGCCCTATTTTATTCACCCATCAAGGTACTTGCTTTAACTTTCCAAGGTTACATTGCTCGCACATATCTTGCAACTGATGCTTTGCATTGCTTCTACTTTGTTGAACTGCCATTAGCTTAGTTTACACATCGTGTATGTGAATACGCCCTACCTATCCATTTTCAATACATATTCCATCTGTCATCATGCCATATTTATCCATTCAAATGCTATTCTTGTGTATCAGACGTTCAAAAGGAAGAGGGTGATTGCTGATCGTGGAGGAGCACAAGCAAAGTATTTGGAAAAGGTAGTGGCACCTGATAAATCAAATAGCCCATTAGGTGTAGTTTCAATATCACCTGACCCACAAAATACCCCAACTCTAGCAGACTCTAGCCCTACTACACTGGTCATTTCTGATGCCCCAACTCAGCAGACCCCAACTGCAGCAAACAGTATGATTATGCCAGTTGACATAGCACCAGTTGTACGACGCAAAACCCCCATTCCAGCAAAGAGTACACCAAATCCAGTTGCCAAATCCCTTTTCGAACCAGAGAGAGCCCCAATTGCAGCAAATAGGACCCCTGTTCCATTTCTTCCTAGTTTAGAAGACGAAGCTTATGTTGTTTTCAGGAACTTTGTGCGCATCTTTCCTTCATGGAAAGATTATACCGTAGACACAGAACAATTTCCAGTCTTCCTCCGCAACTTACGCGTAAGTAATGTACTAATGTTATTCATGGTCATTACTGCATATGTTTCTGCTGACAGAAGACACAAGATTTCATTCTTTTAAATAGGCGAGGCGCAAACTTGATTATGATGACGAGCAAGGGTTGGTTGCGCTTTTCAAGCACTCGTTGATGAAGTATCGTTCCTACCTGAGGCAAGCGCACTTCGATGGCAAGCCTCTGAACAAAATTTCTGTAAAGTCTCCGGTGCTACATTTATCCGACGGTGACTGGAATAATCTTGTTACACATTGGTCTCGGCTGCAGTGTAAGGTACTGTCTATGATATCACATCACAATTTGAACTACATTTCTGCATTTGCCTTAATGTCTCACTTGTATGAAAACTATTAGCAGAAGAACATTCGTTCTCAAGGGACCACAGAATCTCGCAACTATACTGCACACTGCATTTCTCTTGTGAGTACCTCTTGCCCTGTATGACCATACTTAATTTCATAGTTGTTTGATTATGTAGCATCACTGCACATGTTAGCCTCGTAATCGTCCATTTGGTGGGCATTATAAGATCTTTATGGACTCTTACATAAATTTAGAATCAACCCAATGCTTTTGAAGAGGTTTAGCTCTGCAGTCCTCTTGTAAGGACTGAACATGGTCTATCACTGTACTTACATTAACAGCTACTCCCTCCATCCCATAATATAAGAACGTTTTGTACAGTACACTAGTGTTCGAAACACTCTTGTATTATGGGAAGAGGGATTGGTTCATTTTGTAGCATTCTGCATCTTATCTCCTTCACCCACCATTTACTAAAAAAGATCAGATCTATATTTAATCTTACCAACAAGTAGAATACACAAACAATGCCAGTGCAGAAGTGTAGCCCATTGCTCTTGTCAGTACATTTTGTCCTGTAACGCTTGTACTTCCAGGGATTGGTAGTTGATTATGTAGCATCAATCTGCATCTTATCTTCATTATCCTCTATCCCTTCCAGTATTATCATATCTATAATTACTCTCTACAAAATTTAGAGTACAGGCAATGCTTATGAAGAAGATTCTGTGCTAGAATTCTTGAGTTATCCTTCCCTTTCCATGGAGAAGGGCATTATAAAGCCGGTGTTAACTGCTAATGTAAGTCAGTCCTTCTAAATCCTTTATCCTCAACTGCTATTTAATTTGCTCATACTCCCTATCGTTTACTGCTGTTTAGTTTGCTGTGTCTACCAAATGCATGTTCGTAAGAACCGTAAGTTCTAAGTTTTACTTGTAAAACCAAATTCCTTATTCATACCATGCACATTACTTAATACTCCCTATATGTATGCTTGTTTCTATGGATCTATAATCCAGTGTGTGGTGAAGCAGCCCACGTTTGCACCTTGTCATCTCCTGTTTTATCTTACTGATGTGGCTGATGATATGAACAACATGCCATGCACATTATCCAAAATAGATACAATGATTTTCTTTGCCCTTCATCTATGCTTTTATGTTGACATGGTAATCCAGTAGTGTGGTGAAGCTCCCCGCATTATGAACAATGCCAAATTATGCTATTGATATTTTGAACATACTCTTTATTTTCTAATTTGAAATTGGATAGAATTGACAGAACAGTTATCATCTTTGTTTATACACATGCAAAACCTGTCATCTCTCTGCTTTGTTTCAGGGTGATATGCCTAATGCCATGCACAAGTCTGCCGAAGGCTGTGAGACAAACCCAACATATATTGCAGCAAAGAAGGCAAAACATCTTGAAGATAGCGAGACAACCCCAAAGTTTTGTCTTGATGCAGTGTTCAAGTTACTTGAGACTAACAGTCAGACAAGCTCACAGAATTCATTGTCTGAATCAGTTCGACTTCTTCAGTCCCAAGTTCTAGCAGAAAGGCATTCTGCAACTCAACTTTGACTTGAAGTCCTATCTCTAAGAAAGATTGCGTAGAACACCAATGAGAACCTCATTGCTAAACAGCTACACCTGGAAGCTATGACCGACATGCTAGGCCGGTCTCACAGCCTTGCTCACCAGCTTGCGTAGCATTTCCCCCGCAAGGCTAACCTTTCTTGAACTGTCTTGGAAGTGGTCTCGGTTCAGTATTATTTTGTTACACTGCAATAGTGCCCAGTTTTTGTAATCTGCTTCTTCGTTGCGCTCTATGATCACTGGTGGCGAACTTTGATGCCCAGTGGATGTAATATACCTTAAATCCTTTATTGTGTAGTGTAGGTTTATTCTTAGTTACTATGCCATAATTTCTTTATTGTATAGAGTAGGTTTGTTCTTAATTCCTACTAGTTACGCAGCAGCCCGAAATGAACCCCGGCCCATGATTGTGCGAATCAAATCACGGGCTTTTAACAGGCCAAAATTGTCTGGGTCCTTGTTTGGCCCAATCAGATATCAGCTGCGAGTAGGCCGGATGCAAACCGGGCCATAGTTAGGCCCAACTTTATGATGGGCTTTTAACAGACCGAAATTAATATAGGGTCGAAATGTTAAATGGGCCCTTAACAGGCCAAAACTAATATCAGGCCAAATTACTAAGTGGGCCTTTAGCAAGTGGGCCCAAAAGCATACATAGTGTCCAGTTGACGGGTCGAATCTGATATGGGCCATAATTGAGCCCAAAGCCTCTTAAAGGGTCGGACCTAATCTGGGCTGTAATTTGGCCCAGAACGTGGTAGGCTTTTAATGGGCCGGATCTCATATGGGCCACTATTAGGCCCGGAGCGTGGCAGGCCATTAATGGACCGGATCAAATATGGGCCAGCATTTGGCCCAAAACATGGCAGCCAGTTAATGGGCCGGCCTACTAGGGTCCTCAAACTCTTGTGAGCCTACAGCTGGGCCGGCCCATTAATATCGGCGAAATCTCGTGGGCCTTTAGCTGGGCCGACCCATTATGACCCACAAGAATCTTGTGGGCCTTTACCTGGGCCGGCCCATTATGGCACACAAAAATCTTGTGGGCCTTTACCTGGGCCGGCCCATTATGGCCCGCAAAATCTTATGGGCCTTTAGCTGGGCCAGCCCATTATGGTCCACAAAATCTCATGGGCCTTTAGCTGGGTCGGCCCATTATGGTCCGCAAAATCTTGTGGGCCTTTAGTTGGGCCGGCCCATTTAAACTTGTTGGGCCGTGCCACGTGTCGACGTATCATAGGCGCCTTCTGTCCAATGAGTGGATGACATCTGTCCCGACGATGAGCCGACACGTGTTTCCTCTAGCCAATGATGATTTTACACGTGGAAAATCCCCATTGGTCGGGGCTGTTAACGGGTTATCGGATCCAAAACCCGACCCGATAGCTTAACGGTGTTCTGTTACGGTGGATGCCACGTGTAGGTCACCCTTGACGAAGGCACTTCTGTGACGCGTGATTTATCGTCATGGAAGTGGACACTTCCATGATGATAATTTTTGTGATGTCATGGAACACTTCTACGACAGCACAGGTATGACTATCTTGATTCTGTCATAAATTTGTCATGGATGTACATGCATGACAAAAAAGCGACCTACTGTGACAAACACGTATCATCACGGAAGTGTATTTTTTGTAGTGCTCTTATCCGCTGTAATCTCTACTAAAACATGGTGCTCAATGCTATATATTATTTCCCAATGATGTATGGCTATCCTATGATGTTTCAGTAGATCCGTTTTGTCATATGGGTTAATTGATGATCGTGATTGGTTTGAGTTGCATGTTTTATTATTGGTGTTGTCCTATGGTGCTCTCTGTGTCGTGCAAGCATGAGGGATTCCCGCTGTAGGGTTTGCAATATGTTCATGATTTGCTTATGTTGGTTGGCGTGAGTGACAGAAGCACAGACCTGAGTAAGTAGGTTGTTTGCGTATGGGATAAAGAGGACTTGATACTTTAATGCTATGGTTGGGTTTTACCTTAATGATCTTTAGTAGTTGCGGATGCTTGCTAGAGTTCCAATCATAAGTGCATATGATCCAAGTAGAGAAAGTATGTTAGCTTATGCCTCTCCCTCAAATAAAATTGCAATAATGATTACCGGTCTAGTTATCGATTGCCTAGGGACAAATAACTTTCTCATAACAACAAGCTCTCTACTAAAACTAATTTAGTTGTGTCTTTATCTAAACAGCCCCTAGCTTTTATTTACGCTCTCTTTATTATCTTGCAAACCTATCGAACAACACCTACAAAGTACTTCTAGTTTCATACTTGTTCTAGGTAAAGCGAACGCCAAGCGTGCGTAGAGTTGTATCGGTGGTCGATAGAACTTGAGGGAATATTTTTTCTACCTTTAGCTCCTCGTTGGGTTTGACACTCTTACTTATCGAAAACTGTTGCGATCCCCTATACTTGTGGGTTATCAAGCGCCTGGAACATCCAGCACCTCCGGAAGTTCTACCCATGAAGCGAGGCCCAGTGCCTGTGAAGAAAGGTCGAGTGCCTGTGAAGAAGGCCCGGTGCCTGTGAAGAAAGGCCTAGTGCCTGTGAAGAATCGCCGCCTGTGACACTCTCACGTAATAATGAGTGGGGTTGTACACGCCCCGGAGTCTCCGGAGAGCCACCCTCGGGCCTCGGGGGCTCCCTCCCACACCTAGTGGCAGCATTTAGCTCCACACTGGTGAGAAGACGTCGAAGACTAGACTAGGTGCCGGACGCGGCTTTTCATTTGCTTTCCGTAGTTGGCTCGCCTTCTCTTAATCAAAGTTTGCTTCCGGTGACCTTTGCTGATTTGGTTTTGTCGCCTTTCGCCGTCTTTTCTGAATCTAGTTCGCTTGTGCTCTCTCTCGAATACCTCGCGAAGGGGCTAGACCGGTGCCTTCGTGAGGATTTCTTCTTCCTGAGTTGGTCCTTCTCTCTGCCTTCTCGCAAGGCACCCTCGTTCGAGCCCGCCACCAGCACATCTCTCCTAATCCGTGCCCCTCGGGTACCGCAATATGAAGCACTGGGTCAAGGCTCGGGTGAACAATGAGTCTCCTAGCGAGCCTCCTAACAAGTTTTTTTGCAGTTCCTAAGCAACCACTAAGCCAAGACGGGCACGAGGAGACAAATGCCTCGTGAAGAAGAGGCTGCCCCGAGCACGCCAGGCTAAGATATCTCCGCACGAAATAACGACACAACATAGAAATAGCAAGCATAGCGTAATGACTGATGAATCACAGTTTGATACACGCCCCTCCGGGTCCATACTGGTTTCATTTTGATGCAGGAAAGAAAAGAGGAACAAAACAAAAGCCGCGTTGCAAAGAGCCACGGGGGCAGGCCTCCAGCGACGTCCCAAGCTCAGCCGGACCCCTCCTCGCACTTGACGGAGGCGCGGCGACGAGACGACCCGCTACCACTTTCGAAGCGGGTGCGGTGGCGGGGCGGCTGGTCGTAGCCGCCACTGCTGGAGCTTTCACCAAGAGAAAAGCCACCATAGCTGGACGAGGCGCGACCGGTGGGCTCACCCTCGTCGCGGCCATCGCCGAGACCGAGCACCTCCTCGCCGTTGTTCGTCTCGGGGCAGCACCCGGCGCGGCAACCATCTTCCCCAAACGCCCTCACGTAGAGGGTCGCATCACCGTCATACCTGAAGTGGAGGGTGCACCGCTTGCCCAGGCCGCGCGCGCGGGTGAACGTCTGCCAACCATGAGCCAGAGCAATGCTGCCCATGGCAGAGACTTCAACCGCGACCCAAGAGGCCCTGCTGCAGCAACCGTCTGCCTACAGCCAGAGCCCACCTGGGCCAGGGGCCGGCAGCTCATTGACGAAGAAGCGCGGAAGTTGGAGCCAGTTGCCGGCCGGATCCACCGACCAGACAACGAACTCCAGCAGCACCTCTGTCGAGTGGAAGCGTGGCCAGGGAGGCCGTGCGACCACGGCGTGTCTCCCCTCATTGACGGGGCTACCACGACTGGATCGACCCCCGCCACGCGCAGCGACGCCACCCCGAGAGCAGGGGGCCACGGCGGGAGTCGAGGTGTGCTTGCGGGGGTGACCATGACCCCATTTAGGCGTCGAGGAGCCGGGCCCCTCACGAGGGGCCTTTCCTTTCTCCGCGGCAGAGAACCTCTTCAACGGCGCCATTGGAGTTGGTGGTGGAGCAGAGGAAGAAGAAGCGAGCGGAATGGGAAGAGATGGGCGACGGGGGCTCAGCCTCCCTCCCCATTTATAGCAGGAGAAGGCCGACCAGCACCCCCACGATCACAGGTAATGATGGCTTTCCTTGCATGTCGCAGGGACTTGTCAAGTTGGGCAGTTGCCGAGGCAGCATAGGGAAGCGGAGACGCCCACGTCCAATCAACCGCCACGCGTCAACCGAGGCCGCAGGCTTTGGAGGCCCGCGGCGCTCCGCGCTTGACCCTTTGGCTTCACCTCGAAGCCAAGCCCAAGCGCGCCTTGGGCCTGGGGGCTACTGTCGGCGTCCTGGGAACGGGGGTCCCCAGACTTGCCTGCCTGCGGCCCACGGCATGGCTGGGCTGGCAGGTCTGTACGGCCCATCTTCATCAACAAGGCATTCAAGACCCTCGCAAGGCAGACGATGCAAGACCTCCTCAGGAGTGGCCTCACCAGGCAGGCTCATGAGGGGCAGGAGATCAAGGCAGGGCAAACCTCGCGAGGCCCTCATGACATGAGCCATGACGATCGAGACCAGGCGGGCGCCAGCGCGCGCAGTGTCCTTGTTTCCTCTTTTGTGCCAAGGGGGCAAGCACAGGCGCGGAGTACTGAGGCATCAAGCAAATGTTTCCATATTGGTGCAACGACACCAAGACCAGAAGGACGGCAGGATGGAGGTCACCATGGAGCCCAAGACGGCGTCATCACCAGAGCCTTTGGCAGGCGAAGACCACCTTTTGTCAGGATAACTTGTACTAGTTGTCCCCTTTCGAATTGGCCGTTGTTGGCTCCCTTCCCGCTCAACATTTGGGGAGAGGACCAGGGCCTATATAAGTAGAACTAGCCACTATAGTGAGGGGGAGAGGGAAGAAGGACCTAAGCAGATCCAATATCATCTCACCCACACAAGTTCTCCAAGCAGAAGAGCACCTCAACCTCAGGATGTTGTTCTTCCCCTTGTAATTGTTCTTCATCAGCCCAAGAGGCAATCCACCACCAGCACACTGGAGTAGGGTATTACACCACAACGGTGGCCCGAACCAGTATGAATCTTGTGTCTTTTTGTGTTGTGAGTTTGTTGAGTTCATCTACGAGATCTTAGAGAGCTAGGGCGTGGATCGATAGGGAGAAAACCTTCGCGTGCACCCCAGTGTTCGGACCTCAAGGGTTTGCCGGACCCCGTGATCCGACAGCGCGCTTGGGGGGCATGCGCAACCTGGTGGGTTGTGCCCACCCAGGTGCCCCCCCTCAGGTGGCTCTTGGCTCTAGAAATTCTCTTTCATTGTATAAAAAATCCTCGCAAAGTTTCGTTCCATTCTGAGAACTTTTATTTCTGCACAAAAACAACACCATGGTAGTTCTGCTGAAAACAGCGTTAGTCTCGGGTTAGTTTCATTCAAATCAGGCAAATTAGAGTCCAAAACAAGAGGAAAAGCGTTAGGAAAAGTAGATATGTTGGAGACGTATCAGTCGTCCATGCATGGCGCACCGCCACCGAGATGGTCGTCTATGAAGACAAAGCGATGGTTGAGGTAGTAGATGTGGTTTGCTTGCACCCCGCTGTGCCCGGCCACCGATACACGGGCTACCTTACATGAGGTCATCGGCCCCACAAACAAAGCGTAATCGCCCAAGCTCGTCACCTCCACCCACTTGTAGACATCGTCGATGTTGGTGCTGACGAGCTCGAATACCCCAAAGGATGGCTCATGGTTGCGTGACCACCGGGCCTTCACCGCCATGGCCGGCTTACCTCGTAGCTCAAAGAGGTAGCTCACGTACGCCACTAGGTCGTCTGTAAAACCAGCGCCATCGCGCCTTTCGATGGCCAACTGGTGCACGGCGGTAATCACCGGCGTACCGTCGCTGTCCACATCGATTTCATACCTGTAGGTCCTCTGTGCCATAGGTGGTAAGACCGTAGAGCCCACCAAAGCAAAAGGCAATGTCCGACACGCGCTCCGCGTGGCTGCATGGTGCCATTGCCCACCCTCCATTCGGGCAACCAACCCTGCAAAGCGCGACACACCAACGTTTGGTGATGGCGGCAAGAATGCACCCGGTTCACATGGGGGCCTCTAAGAAAATGAGTTTTCGGATGCGCAACGCACGGTTGATACCCGTGCACACGAGCCGCCTCTGCTTATCGGAGAGCATCAACTCGAGGCGGGAGAAGAGGCTCACTACGGCGAGCAGGCGGCGCCCCTCTTCGAACGCGATGACCCAACCGCCGTCGTGGGAGCCGACGAGCCGCCTGTCGATGGCCACGCTCGGGAGCGACATGCGCATGACCCCGTCGTCCTCGGGAGAGTACAGGAGGCGCTCCGTCCCCATGTCGTCGTCCCGCGGCAGGAAGAGGAGCCACAGGAGAGCGCCCGGGGCCTGGTGCCGCCGTGATGTCACAGCGGCGTGCCAGGACCTGCAAACGGCGGCGAGGTGGAGGCGATCGAGCGCGATGGGAACCCTACCGTAGACCGCGCCGAGAAGATCCCAAGGTAGATCGGACCACTGACCCGCCTCCACCTCCACGATCTGCTGCCGGCTGTAGTCTCCGTCTCCGGGAGGCACTTGCGGGATGCTGGCTTTTGCAGCCCCATGATCATCGTCCACGGTCACGCACAGCAGAATAGATCGCGCGACACGCGACAGCAAGGCGGCGAGGCGTCGTTTTGGAGACATATCAGTCGTCCATGCATGGCGCACCGCCACCGAGATGGTCGTCTATGAAGACAAAGGGATGGTTGAGGTAGTTGATGTGGTTTGCCTGCACCCCGCCGTGCCCGGCCACCGATACGTGGGCCACCTTAAGTGAAGTCATCGTCCCCACAAACAAAGCGTAATCGCCCGAGCTCGTCACCTCCACCCATTTGTAGAAACCGTCGGTGCTGGTGCTGACGAGCTCGAATACCCCGAAGGATGGCTCGTGGTTGCGTGACCACCGGGCCTTCACCGCCATGGCCGGCTTACCACGCATCTCAAAGAGGTAGATCACGTACACCACCGGGTCGTCCACAAAGCTGGTTCCATCGCGCCTTTCGATGGCCAACCGGTGCGCAGCGGTGACCACCGGCGTACCGTCGCTGTCCACATCGATTTCGTACCTGATTAGTCCCTTCGTGCCATAGTCGGTAAGACAGTAGAGCTCACCGTTGCAAAAGGCAATGTCCGATACACGCTCCACGTTGCTGCATGGTGCCATTGCCCACCCTCCATCTCGGCAACCAACCCTGCAAAGCGCGACACACCAATTCTTAGTGATGGTGGCAAGAATGCACCCGGTTGACGTAGGGGCCTCTGAGAAACCCAAATGATAATGCCCATACGTGTGGCATGTTTGCCCTTCGCCCACACGCATTGATCCCCGTTGATTCTGTTTTGCACAAATCCTAAAGGAATCTGTTGGAATTTCAGTTCCACATAGGCATAGCATGTTGTGTGGGCGTTAGAGCGCTCGCCCACACGACCTGCAATGTGTGGTTGCTGGCTGTGCCATGTGGGCGAACCAGTTCCCACCCACACAGTCACCATCTAGTCCGCCCGCGTGTGGGTGAACTGCTCTTCGCCCACACGATGCTCGTACGGTGATAGATGGCAACTCGAGTTGCGCGTATGTGGCAACCAGGTAAACACACATGGCAACTATGATTAACCATACATGATAACTATGGTTGGACCACATGTGGCAACTAGGTAAACACACATGGAAACTATGATTAACCATACATGGCAACTATGGTTGGACCACATGTGGCAACTAGGTAAACACACATGGAAACTATTGTTTGACCACATGTGGCAAGTACTTAATCACAGACGGCAAATATGGTTTGATTACATGCGGCAACTACCATAAATTGGACATGGCAACTATAGTTAACCAAAATAGAGAGAGTTGCCATGCTTTTACAACTACATTTGCCATCCCGGATAACTAATTAAAGTTGCCATCCCCTGGGTAACTAACGTAGCTACGCCAGGACGTGTGGGCATATTTGCTTCATGCCACACGCGCGAGGTGGGGGTGAGTAGTACTTGTTAGGCGTGTGGCACAAAGTAGCTACACCCACATGTGTGGGCAGTTCTAATGTTCGCCCACACATGACCCGTGTGGGCTGCCTCCTGCTTACGCCACACATAGTGTGTGGGAGGATGTCTAATATGCCACACGTGTGGCAGATATCAGCATCCATGAGAAAACTAGTTTTTGGATGCGCAACGAACGGTTCATACGCGTGCACACGAGTCGCCTCTGCTTATTGAAGAGTGTCACCTTGACGCGGGAGAAGAGGCTCACTACCACGAGCAGGTGGCACCCCTCTTCGAACGCGGTGACCCAGCTGCCGTCATGGGAGACGACGAGCCGCATATCGATTGCCACGCTCGGGAGCAACATGCGCATGACTCCGTCGTCCTCGAGAGAGTACATGAGGCGCTCCGCCCCCATGTCGTCATCCCGCGGCGGGAAGAGAAGCCACGGGAGAGCGCCCGGGGCCTGGTGCCGTCGTGATGTCACCACAGCATGCCAGGACCTGCAAACGGCGGCAAGACGGACACAGTCGAGCGTGGTGGGGACCCTAACATAGACACCGCAGAGCGCTGCCATCGTCGGCATTGGCATCTAGCCGAGAGCAGGTTTTCAACTTGATCTGTTCAAAGAACTCCATCCAGCTTCTTGTGCACGGATCGCCATCTTCTCTATCGGAGACTGGACCACAAGGATCCAGCCGCCTGACCGGCCACGGCACCGCCTTGGTGCCAAAGCAGTCGGCTTTGTCAGGCCCACCACACCAACCTGCCACCGCACACCAGATCCGTCGGCCTACCCAAGCCCATCTGGGCCCGGCGAGATCCGAGACTCCGGCCATTGCCACAAGGGCGCCTCAGTCGCGGGAAGGCCATGGTGCCCCTGTTGCCGTCGGGATCCCGCGGCACCACGCCGCCGAATCACCTTAGACCATGCCGCCGCCAGAAGAAGAAGATGCCATCACGCGCGAGGGAGAAGACCCCGCCGCTGCTGTCACAGCCCATAGCCCGGGCTTCGCCCGCGTGAACTCGAACGGCGGCAGGAGGGAGATGTCGGAGAGAGGTGGCTGAGGGCCGGCGGCGTGATCTCCCCCCCCCCCCCCGTGTTGCCTAGGGTTGGTGACGCGGGGGTCGGGGGGTCGTGCATAGCAGTTGTAGCCCGAAAGGATTTGGGTTTCACCTCTAATACTGGGGATATTGCAACATACTAACATGAATCAGAAAGTCTAATCCCTTGTGAAGGAAGCAAGTAGCACAAAATATGAAAAATATATGTGGCAAACTTTTGATTCAACACGAAGAAATTTTGTTTGTTTGGGAACAATCCCTTATTCATTTGAAGAATGCGGAAATTACAGGTGACGGTGCCAATGATAAAATTGTTCTCGAGGAAACAAATTCCTGTTTGGTTCAAAGCAATCTTGTAGTCGATAGAAACAATATTGTGATCCTTGTGAAAGAAAATATTTGATTATATAAGACAATTATTTTTGTTAAATCGAAGCAAAATCCATTCACCATGGAAGCATTTTATTTGGTGTATGGAAACTATTATTTTGACAAACAGTTTACGGAAACGAAATTTTGTTACATTTCAAGAAAACTTTAGTTGCAAGGGAAGCAAAGTACAGTAACACTGCAAACAAAATGTGCTTCGCTACAAAGAAGGCCATATGTACATGTTTCCTAATTTGAAGCAAATTTCATTCCATGGAAGCAATTTCTTTCATGCACCGGAACAAAACTTTGCTAAATTTGAAGCAAACTTTAGTTTATAGGCAGTGAGGTGGACTAACATTAGAAACAAAATGTGTATCATAAGGAAGCCAACTATTATGAACGAAAAGAAATAGCTTTTTGTTTCGCTTGAAGCAAACTTCAATTTCTTAGGAAGGAAATGAAGGTAGCATTGGAAACAAAATGTGCATCATAAGGAAGCCAACTATTGTGAACGGAAAGAAGTAGTTTCTTATTACGCTTGAAGCAAACTTCAATTTATTAGGAAGCAAATGAAAATAGCATTGAAAACGAAGTTTGTTATGTATTTCCGGAGAAAAAGGTATGCTTCCTGCGCTAAAGTTTTTCAAGGGATGCGTCAAAGGTTGACGCATCAGGATCATAGATAGAATTGGTGGCCTACAGAAACAGCCATTGTTGTTAGTACAACCATATCTACGGCTGCTAGAGCCCTAAAGAATCCACATGCAAATTACTCGCTCTCGTCCCACCTATCTACCATACAAGTGACTGAGCCACGTTCACGTAGTAGGCCAGCCGCCCTCCAGTCATGTGCCTCTAACTCAATCTTTACAAGCATGTCATCCACCGATGGCGATGCTCCATTGAAGACAATGTCGTTTCGATGCTTCCACAACATCCATAGCACCAGTGTTATCACCGTCCATGCCTCCGTCTGAAAGTGCTTTTGGGGATTGAGTGATGTCCACCATTCAACAAGCTTTGAATCTGTGGATGGCGTCCAGTCCGGCCTTCCCCAAGTGTTCATGGTCTTGGCCCATACCTGTCGTGCAAGAACACATCCGAGAAGCAAGTGATTTAACGTTTCTGGCACTTGGTCACAAAAGGGACATGCCGACGGGTGCGGCAGCTGCCGCCGCTGAAGCCTATCCGCCGTCCAGCATCTGTTCCTTGCCGCCAGCCATGTGAAAATCTTGCATGTGGGAGGCGACATCTCCATATCTGCACCGCTCCCATGCTCTCTGTTCTTCCCGCAAAGTGGGCACGGTATGCCGATTGCGCCAAGAATTTCCCTGTGCTCTCCCAGGTCCATGCTATGGCATCATCAATGCCCAACTGCAACTCCACATGTTGGGTCACGTTCACCAGCGCGATGAACTCGAGAAGGGCCTGGGCGCCCATGTCCGGGGACACATATTGCCACCATCCGACTGAGAGGGCCTGTTTGACTGTGATTTGCCGCCCAGGTTTCTTGACCATAGCATGAAGGTGTGGCATGATATCCTCAATGTGTCCATCTAAGAGCCACAAGTCTGTCCAAAACCGAGATGTCTCCCCGTCCCCAAGTGTGCACCTTGCCGCTGCCTTGTATATGCCCATCGATTCCTTGGATACTTGTATGTTAAACTCACTCCACGGCCGGCTTGAATCAGTCCTTTGTAACCATGGCCATCTTGCTCTAAGCGCGGAGTTCAGCAATCGCAAGTTGGGCACACCTAGACCACCATGTTCCTTTGGTGTGCAAACCTGGTCCCATGCCATTATGCAGTGCCCTCCATTCACCTCACGTCGTCCTTTCCATAGGAAACCATGGCAGATCATGTTCGCGGTTGTGATTGTTTTGATTGGCAGGTCAAGCACCATCATCGCATGTATCGGCATGGACATCAGTGTAGTTCTTAGCAGCTCGAGTCGTCTGGCCTGATAGAGCAGCCTTGCTTGCCAAGCAGGCAGCCTGTCGGCCATCTTGTCAACCATGTACTGCAGCTAAGCTGTAGTGATCTTTCGTAGCCCCAACGGCAGCCCAAGGTATCTGCACGGCCAACCCAACACTTGGCACTCCATCTCAGTTGCGATCATCTGCTTCTGCTCGTCAGTGCATCTTATGGGGTGCGTGGAGCATTTTGACAGGTTGGTGCGGAGGCCGGATGCAACACCGAAATCGAATAGCAGCGCAGTGGAAGCCCTGAGACTCTGCATGTCCAGCTTAATGAACGTGATCACGTCGTCGGCGTAGATGGAAGTGCACTTCTGCACACCCGAGGATGCAAGTGGCATCAGAACCCCTGTTGACATGGCTTGGTAAAGCATACGTTGCAATCCTTCCATGACAAGGACAAACAGGAGGGGGAAGACCGGATCTCCTTGCTGCAAGCCTTGCCGATTGTAGATGACCTCTCCTGGAATACCGTTGAGTAGCACTCTTGTGGATGAAGATGCCAGCTGACCAGAAATCCATGTTGTCCATTTGTTGCCGAATCCCATGTGCCGAAGTATCTCCAAAAGGAATGCCAGTGCACAGTGTCGAAAGCTTTTGTAATGTCAAGCTTAAGCATCACTGCCTCTCTCCCCGCCGCATGCAGCTTCCTCGCCAAACCTTGCACCATCATGTAATTGTCGTGCAACCATCTTCCTTTTATGAAAGCACATTGGTGCGCTCCAACCAAATCTGGAATGTTCGGGGCCACACGTGTTGCCAACACCTTTGCAACAAGCTTCGGGAAGCTATGGATCAAGCTTATGGGCCGGAACTCGCGGATCTCAATGGTTGCAGGTGTCTTGGGCAGTAGAGTGATAAGAGCCTAATTAATGGAGGTGAGGCCATGGAAATCCATCCTGCCAAAAACATGGAAGGCTACCATGACATCATCTTTTATGATCGTTCAGCATGCCAAGTAAAATCGTGCTGGAAAGCCATCTGGCCCTGGCGCCTTGTCCAGCTCATGTGCACGTATGGCTGCCCAAATCTCCTCCTTAGTGAACTCGATTTCTAGGTGGCTCATGTCCTTGTGAGGCATCCCTAGCTCATCCAGATCAAGCGTGAACTCCCGGTCTGTGGTGTCTCCAAGGAGGTTGGAGAATAAAGAATCAACTGCCTCTACCATAGCCTCATGCTCTGCAGTAACTACACCATTCACTTTGAGCTTGGCAATATAGTTTTTCTGCCTCCTGTTGCTTGCATGTGCATGGAAGAACTGCGTGCATGCGTCACCTTCCCTCAAGAAAAGTATCTGACACCTCTGCCAAGCGATCGTTCGTTCAAGAGAAGCAAGTCCTAGCAGCTTGCCTTTTAGCAGCCTCCGCAGCCCAATTTCATCATGCGTTAGTGCACGGATCTCCATGGCAACGTCCAGCCGAAGTATGACCTCATTCGCAATGCGAATTTGCTGCTTGACACTTCCCACATATTTGCTGCTCCATCTTGAAAATTGCTTGGTTGTTGCCCTAAGCTTGGCCGCCAACCCTTTGTATGGGTTTTGAATGAAAGGCTAGTTGCCCCACGCTTGCCTGACCACATCTTGGAAACCCTCAATTCTTGTCCAATATGTTTCAAAGTGGAACCGCCTCCCGCGTGATAGATTTGCCTCCAGCACCAGATGAAGTGGGCAATGGTCGGATGCGTTGGTACTGAGGGCAAAGAGGAAATATGCAGGGTGCATCGCCTCCCACTCCACCGAAACGAAGACCCGATCCAGCTTCTCAAGCGTGGCTGCCATCCGTTCATTAGACCAAGTGTATCTACGACCATTGAGATAAAGCTCCTTCATGTCGAGATCAGCGATGCATCTCCTAAAACGGCCCATCATCTGACGATTAATTCTATCATTGCTTTTGTCTGACGGGTCCAGAATGAGATTAAAGTCACCGGCAAGTATCCAGGGACCTGCATGTAATTCTCTCACTTATTTGAGCTCTTGCATGAAAAGGACCTTGTATGTATCCTCCTGGGGGCCATAGACCCCCGTTAGCCACCAACCATGCGCCCCCTGGAACTGCACCCATGTCGTGACAGTGTTTTGCGTGATGTGCAGGTTTGTCATCTGCACACATGCAGATTTGGCCGCTAATAGAATGGCACCGCACGTGCCAATCGCCAGCACGTAGTAGAACACGTCAAAGGTGTTGGGGAACGTAGCAGAATTTTAAAATTTTCTATGCATCACCAAGATCAATCTATGGAGTCATCTAGCAATGAGGAAGAGAGGAGAGCATCTACATACCCTTGTAGATCGCGAGCGGAAGCGTTCAAGAGAACGGGGTTGATGGAGTCGTACTCGACGTGATCCAAATCACCGAAGATCCTAGCGCCGAACGGACGGCACCTCCATGTTCAACACACGTACAGAGCAAGGACGTCTCCCGCGCCTTGATCCAGCAAGGAGGAGGGAGAGGTTGAGGAAGAGGGCTCCAACAGCAGCACGACGGCGTGGTGGTGGTGAAGCTGCAGTACTTCGGCAGGGCTTCGCCAAGCTCTTATGGAGGAGGAGAGGTGTTGGGGAGGGGAGGGGCTGCGCCTTGGATGTTCTATGCATCCCTCCCCTCACCCCTCTATTTATAGGGGAAGGGGGAAGGGGGCTGGCCCCCTCTAGATGAGATCTAGAGGGGGCGACGGCCAAGGGGAGGGGGGCTTGCCCCCCAAGCAAGGGGGCGCCCCCCTTAGGGTTTCCCCCAACCCTAGGCGCATGGGCCCTAGGGGGGTGTGGCGCCCCAGCCCACTTGGGCTGGTTCCCTTATCCATACAGCCCATAAGGCCCTCCGGAAGAGGTGGCCCCTCCCGGTGGACCCCCGGAACCCCTCCGGTGGCCCCGGTACAATACCGATATGCCCCCGAACCTTTCCGGCGACCGTATGACAACTTCCCATATATAAATCTTTACCTCCGGACCATTCCGGAACTCCTCATGACGTCCGGGATCTCATCCGGGACTCCGAACAACATTCAGTAATCACATACAAGTTTTCCTAACAACCCTAGCGTCACCGAACCCTAAGTGTGTAGACCCTACGGGTTCGGGAGACATGCAGACATGACCGAGACGACTCTCCAGTCAATAACCAACAGCGGGATCTGGATACCCATGTTGTCTCCCACATGCTCCACGATGATCTCATCGGATGAACCACGATGTCGAGGATTCAATCAATCCATATACAATTCCCTTTGTTAATGGTACGTTACTTGCCCGAGACTCGATCGTCGGTATCCCAATACCTTGTTCAGTCTCGTTCCCGGCAAGTCACTTTACTCGTACCGTAATGCATGATCCCGTGTTCAACAACTTGATCACATTCAGCTCATTATGATGATGCATTACCGAGTGGGCCCAGAGATACCTCTCTGTCATACGGAGTGACAAATCCCAGTCTCGATTTGTGCCAACCCAACAGACACTTTCGGGGATACCTGTAATGTACCTTTATAGTCACCCAGTTACGTTGTAACGTTTGGCACACCCAAGGCACTCCTACGGTATCCGGGAGTTGCACAATCTCATGGTCTAAGGAAATGATACTTGACATTCAGGAAAGCTACAGCAAACGAACTACACGATCTTTGAGCTATGCTTAGGATTGGGTCTTGTCCATCACATCATTCTCCTAATGATGTGATCCCGTTATCAATGACATCCAATGTCCATAGTCAGGAAACCATGACTATCTGTTGATCAACGAGCTAGTCAACTAGAGGCTCACTAGGGACGTGTTGTGGTCTATGTATTCACACATGTATTACGATTTCCGGATAACACAATTATAGCATGAATAATAGACAATTATCATGAACAATGAAATATAATAATAACCATTTTATTATTGCCTCTAGGGCATATTTCCAACAATCTCCCACTTGCACTAGAGTCAATAGTCTAGTTACATTGTGATGAATCGAACACCTATGCAGTTCTGGTGTTGATCATGTTTTGCTCTAGGGAGAGGTTTAGTCAACGGATCTGCCACATTCAGGTCCGTATGTACTTTACAAATCTCTATGTCTCCATTTTGAACACTTTCACGAATGGAGTTGAAGCGACGCTTGATATGCCTGGTCTTCCTGTGAAACCTGGGCTCCTTGGCAAGGGCAATAGCTCTAGTGTTGTCACAGAAGAGAGTCATCGGGCCCGACGCATTGGGTATGACTCCTAGGTCGGTAATGAACTCCTTCACCCAGACTGCTTCTTGTGCTACCTCTGAGGCTGCCATGTACTCCGCTTCACATGTAGATCCCGCCACAACGCTTTGCTTGCAACTGCACCAGCTTACTGCCCCACCATTCGAAATATACACGTATCTGGTTTGTGACTTAGATTCATCCAGATCTGTGTCGAAGCTAGCATCGACGTAACCCTTTACGACAAGCTCTTCGTCACCTCCATACACAAGAAACATGTCCTTAGTCCTTTTCAGGTACTTCAGGATATTCTTGACCGTTGTCCAGTGTTCCATGCCGGGATTACTTTGGTACCTTCCTACCAACCTTACGGCAAGGTTTACATCAGGTCTGGTACACAGCATAGCATACATGATAGACCCTATGGCCGAGGCATAGGGAACGACACTCATCTTTTCTCTATCTTCTGTCGTGGTCGGGCATTGAGCCGTGCTCAATCTTGTACCTTGCAATACAGGCAAGAACCCCTTCTTTGACTGATCCATTTTGAACTTCTTCAATATCTTGTCAAGGTACGTACTCTGTGAAAGACCAATGAGGTGTCTTGATCTATCTCTATAGATCTTGATGCCTAATATATAAGCAGCTTCTCCAAGGTCCTTCATTGAAAAACACTTGTTCAAGTAGGCCTTTATGCTTTCCAAGAATTCTATATCATTTCCCATCAACAGTATGTCATCTACATAAAGTATGAGAAATGCTACAGAGCTCCCACTCACTTTCTTGTAAATGCAGGCTTCTCCATAAGTCTGCATAAACCCAAACGCTTTGATCATCTCATCAAAACGAATGTTCCAACTCCGAGATGCTTGCACCAGCCCATAAATCGAGCGTTGGAGCTTGCACATCTTCTCAGCATTCTTAGGATCGACAAAACCTTCCGGCTACATCATATACAATTCTTCCATAAGGAAACCATTAAGGAATGCCGTTCTGACGTCCATTTGCCATATCTCATAATCATAGAATGCGGCAATTGCTAACATGATTCGGACGGACTTCAGCTTCGCTACGGGTGAGAAAGTCTCATCGTAGTCAACCCCTTGAACTTGTTGATAACCCTTAGCGACAAGCCGAGCTTTATAGATGGTCACATTACCATCCGCGTTTGTCTTATTCTTAAAGATCCATTTATTTTCTATGGCTCGCCGATCATCGGGCAAGTCAGTCAAAGTCCATACTTTGTTTTCATACATGGATCCTATCTCGGATTTCATCGCTTCCAGCCATTTGTCGGAATCCGGGCCCGCCATCGCTTCTTCATAGTTCGAAGGTTCACCGTTGTCTAACAACATGATTTCCAAGACAGGGTTGCCGTACCACTCTGGTGCGGAACGTGTCCTCGTGGACCTACGAAGTTCAGTAGTAACTTGATCTGAAGTTTCATGATCATCATCATTAACTTCCTCTCTAGTCAGTGCAGGCACCTCAGGAACATTTTCTTGAGCTGCGCCACTTACCGGTTCAAGAGGTAATCCGTCATCAAGTTCTACTTTCCTTCCACTTATCTCTTTCGAGAGAAACTCTTTCTCTAGAAAGGACCCATTCTTGGCAACAAAGATCTTGCCTTCGGATCTGAGGTAGAAGGTATACCCAACAGTTTCTTTAGGGTATCCTATGAAGACGCATTTTTCCGACTTGGGTTCGAGCTTTTCAGGTTGAAGTTTCTTGACATAAGCATCGCATCCCCAAACTTTTAGAAACGACAGCTTAGGTTTCTTCCCAAACCATAATTCATACGGTGTCATCTCAACGGATTTCGACGGAGCCCTATTTAAAGTGAATGCGGTAGTCTCTAAAGCATAGCCCCAAAATGATAGCGGTAGATCGGTAAGAGACATCATAGATCGCACCATATCCAATAAAGTGTGATTACGATGTTCGGACACACCATTACGCTGAGGTGTTCCAGGCGGCGTGAGTTGTGAAACTATTCCACATTTTCTTAAGTGTGTACCAAATTTGTGACTCAAGTATTCTCCCCCACGATCTGATCGCAAGAACTTGATTTTTTTTGTCACGTTGATTCTCAACCTCGCTCTAAAATTCCTTGAACTTTTCAAAGGTCTCGGACTTGTGTTTCATTAAGTAACATACCCATATCTACTCAAGTCATCATTGAGGGTGAGAACATAACGATAGCCACCGCGAGCCTCAACACTCATTGGACCGCACACATCAGTATGTATGATTTCCAATAAGTTGGTTGCTCACTCCATTGTTCCTGAGAACAGAGTCTTGGTCATTTTACCCATGAGGCATGGTTCGCACGTGTCAAATGATTCGTAATCAAGAGACTCTAAAAGTCCATCTGCATGGATCTTCTTCATGCGTTTTACACCTATGTGACCAAGGCGGCAGTGCCACAAGTATGTGGGACTATCATTATCAACCTTACATCTTTTGGTATTCACACTATGAATATGTGTAGCATTACGCTCGATATTCATTAAGAATAAACCATTCACCATCGGAGCATGACCATAAAACATATCTCTCATATAAATAGAACAACCATTATTCTCGGATTTAAATGAGTAGCCATCTCGAATTAAACGAGATCCTGATACAATGTTCATGCTCAAAGCTGGCACTAAATAACAATTATTGAGGTTTAAAACTAATCCCGTAGGTAAATGTAGAGGCAACGTGCCGACGGCGATCACATCGACCTTGGAACCATTCCTGACGCGCATCGTCACCTCGTCCTTCGCCAGTCTCCATTTATTCTGCAGCTCCTGCTTTGAGTTACAAATGTGAGCAACCGCACCGGTATCAAATACCCAGGAGCTACTACGAGTACTGGTAAGGTACACATCAATTACATGTATATCACATATACCTTTAGTGTTGCCGGCCTTCTTGTCCGCTAAGTATTTGGGGCAGTTCCGCTTCCAGTGACCACTTCCCTTGCAATAATAACACTCAGTCTCGGGCTTGGGTCCATTCTTTGGCTTCTTCCCGGCAGCTTGCTTACCGGGCGCGGCAACTCCCTTGCCGTCCTTCTTGAAGTTCTTCTTACCCTTGCCTTTCTTGAACTTAGTGGTTTTATTCACCATCAACACTTGATGTTCCTTTTTGATTTCCACCTCTGCTGATTTCAGCATTGAATATACCTCAGGAATGGTCTTTTCCATCCCCTGCATATTGAAGTTCATCACAAAGCTCTTGTAGCTCGGTGGAAGCGACTGAAGGATTCTGTCAATGACCGCGTCATCCGGGAGATTAACTCTCAGCTGAGTCAAGCGGTTATGCAACCCAGACATTTTGAGTATGTGCTCACTGACAGAACTATTTTCCTCCATCTTACAGCTAAAGAACTTGTCGGAGACTTCATATCTCTCGACCCGGGCATGAGCTTGTAAAACCATTTTCAGCTCTTCGAACATCTCATATGCTCTGTGTTTCTCAAAATGCTTTTGGAGCCCCGGTTCTAAGCTGTAAAGCATGACGCACTGAACAAGGGAGTAATCATCAGCACGTGACTGCCAAGCATTCATAACGTCTCGGTTCTGTGGGACGGGTGCGTCACCTAGCGGTGCTTCTAGGACATAATCTTTCTTGGCAGCTATGAGGATAATCCTCAGGTTCCGGACCCAGTCCGAATAGTTTCTGCCATCATCTTTCAGCTTGGTTTTCTCTAGGAATGCGTTGAAGTTGAGGACAACGTGGGCCATTTGATCTACAAGACATATTGTAAAGATTTAGACTAAGTTCATGATAATTAAGTTCATCTAATCAAATTATTCAATGAACTCCCACTCAGATAGACATCCCTCCAGTCATCTAAGTATAACATGACCCGAGTTAACTAGGCCGTGTCCGATCATCACGTGAGACGGACTAGTCAACATCGTGAACATCTTCATGTTGATCGTATCTTCTATACAACTCATGCTCGACCTTTCGGTCTTCCGTGTTCCGAGGCCATGTCTGTACATGCTAGGCTCGTCAAGTCAACCTAAGTGTATTGTGTGTGTAAATCTGGCTTACACCCGTTGTATTCGAATGTTAGAATCTATCACACCCGATAACCACGTGGTGCTTCGAAACAATGAACCTTCGCAACGGTGCACAGTTAGGGGGAACACTTTCTTGAAATTAATTCGAGGGGTCATCTTATTTAAGCTACCGTCGTTCTAAGCAAATAAGATGTAAAACATGATAAACATCACATGCAATCAAATAGTGACATGATATGGCCAATATCATTTCGCTCCTTATGATCTCCATCTTCGGGGCGCCATGATCATCGTCGTCACCGGCATGACACCATGATCTCCATCATCATGATCTCCATCATCGTGTCTTCATGAAGTTGTCACGTCAACTATTACTTCTACTACCATGGCTAATGCTTTAGCAATAAAGTAAAGTAATTACATGACGTTTATGTTGACACGCAGGTCATAATAAATTAAGACAACTCCTATGGCTCCTGCCGGTTGTCATACTCATCGACATGCAAGTCGTGATTCCTATTACAAGAACATGATCATCTCATACATCACATATATCATTCATCACAACTTTTGGCCATATCACATCACAAAGCACTTGCTGCAAAAACAAGTTAGACGTCCTCTAATTGTTGTTGCAAGTTTTTACGTGGCTGCTATAGGTTTCTAGCGAGAACGTTTCTTACCTACGCCATAACCACAACGTGAATTGCCAATTTCTATTTACCCTTCATAAGGACCCTGTTCATCGAATCCGATCCGACTAAAGTGGGAGAGATAGACACCCGCCAGCCACCTTATGCAACTAGTGCATGTCAGTCGGTGGAACCGGTATCGCGTAAGCGTACATGTAAGGTTGGTCCGGGCCGCTTCATCCCACAATACCGCCGAATCAAGATAAGACTAGTAGCGGCAAGATAATTGACAATATCGACGCCCACAACTACTTTGTATTCTACTCGTGCATAGTAACTACGCATAGACCTAGCTCATGATGCCACTGTTGGGGAACGTAGCAGAATTTTAAAATTTTCTACGCATCACCAAGATCAATCTATGGAGTCATCTAGCAATGAGGAAGAGAGGAGAGCATCTACATACCCTTGTAGATCGCGAGCGGAAGCGTTCAAGAGAACGGGGTTGATGGAGTCGTACTCGACGTGATCCAAATCACTGAAGATCCTAGCGCCGAACGGACGGAACCTCCGCGTTCAACACACGTACGGAGCGAGGACGTCTCCCGCGCCTTGATCCAGTAAGGAGGAGGGAGAGGTTGAGGAAGAGGGCTCCAACAGCAGCACGATGGCGTGGTGGTGGTGAAGCTGCAGTACTCTGGCAGGGCTTCACCAAGCTCTTATGGAGGAGGAGATGTGTTGGGGAGGGGAGGGGATGCGCCTTGGATGTTCTATGCAGCCCTCCCCGCACCCCTCTATTTATAGGGTAAGGGGGAAGGGGGCGGCCAAGGGGAGGGGGGCTTGCCCCCCAAGCAAGGGGGCGCCCCCCTTAGGGTTTCCCCCAACCCTAGGCGCATGGGCCCTAGGGGGGTGTGGCGCCCCAGCCCACTTGGGCTGGTTCCCTCCTCCATACAGCCCATAAGGCCCTCCGGAAGAGGTGGCCCCTCCTAGTGGACCCCCGGAACCCCTCCGGTGGCCCCGGTACAATACTGATATGCCCCCGAACCTTTCCGGCGACCGTATGACAACTTCCTATATATAAATCTTTACCTCCGGACCATTCCGGAACTCCTCGTGATGTCCGGGATCTCATACGGGACTCCAAACAACATTCGGTAATCACATACAAGTCTTCCTAACAACCCTAGCATCACCGAACCTTAAGTGTGTAGACCCTACGAGTTCGGGAGACATGCAGACATGACCGAGACGACTCTCCGATCAATAACCAACAGCGGGATCTGGATACCCATGTTGGCTCCCACATGCTCCACGATGATCTCATCGGATGAACCACGATGTCGAGGATTCAATCAATCCGTATACAATTCCCTTTGTCAATCGGTACGTTACTTGCCCGAGACTCGATCGTCGGTATCCCAATACCTTGTTCAGTCTCGTTACCGGCAAGTCACTTTACTCGTACCGTAATGCATGATCCCGTGTTCAACCACTTGATCACATTGAGCTCATTATGATGATGCATTACCGAGTGGGCCTAGAGATACCTCTCCGTCATACGGAGTGACAAATCCCAGTCTCGATTCGTGCCAACCCAACAGACACTTTCAGGGATACCTGTAATGTACCTTTATAGTCACCCAGTTACATTGTGACGTTTGGCACACCCAAGGCACTCCTACGGTATCTGGGAGTTGCACAATCTCATGGTCTAAGGAAATGATACTTGACATTCAGGAAAGCTACAGCAAACGAACTACACGATCTTTGAGCTATGCTTAGGATTGGGTCTTGTCCATCACATCATTCTCCTAATGATGTGATCCCGTTATCAATGACATCCAATGTCCATAGTTAGGAAACCATGACTATCTGTTGATCAACGAGCTAGTCAACTCGAGGCTCACTAGGGACGTGTTGTGGTCTATGTATTCACACACATATTACGATTTCCGGATAACACAATTATAGCATGAATAATAGACAATTATCATGAACAATGAAATATAATAATAACCATTTTATTATTGCCTCTAGGGCATATTTCCAACAAAAGGCCGGGCCAAGGCATTGCCGTACCACCGTTGTGTTCATGTCCTGGATTTTCGTTTCTTGTAAACAAACTAGACTCGCGCCCGAGCTCGAAATGATGTTATTTATTGCATTGCGTTTCTCTGGGCTGTTTAATCTGCGTACATTCCACACCACCATCACTTGACTTGGGTCAGCCATAAGAAAAGGCCTACAAGAAAGCGACTCTGAGTACAAACACTAAAGTGTTGCACTCTCCATCCCTCTGCCAAGCGGCAGCACATCCGCCTGCCAACCAAAGAGGCCAATGATCGCCGCAATGTGTGATTGCTGCAACGGTCGCGAGAATAGCTGCAGGTATGCCTGCATGGCCTCATCACCAATCACCTCTCCCTCTCTTGCGATCCCAAGCTGAACCATGAGGGTGCGCTGCTGGGTCTTTACCGATGCGCCGCTAGCAAGGCGCCCATTAATCCTTAGGCTGCGTCGAACGACCGAAGGTGGTGTCCGACATCGCCGCTTGTTTCTAGTCACAGCTGGCCTAGACAGCACCGGCGTGATCTTCTTCCTGTACTTTGACCTGAACCTCGCGATGGAGTTGTTGATCGATCTCGTTGATCTTGTGACTGAGCACTGGTCCTCCCGGGACCTCGATTCTGACAAGCTCACCAGGAAAGTATCGAGGACGTTCCCTTGGCCTCGTCTCGCGCCAGCGGCATCCTGGTCGGGCTCACTACTCTCCCCAAAGTGGAAGGAATCAGTTTGGGACAGCTCTTGATTTGAAATTTGAATTGTCTCAGTTCCGTCTAGAGGCAGTTGTCGCTGGTCGTCATTCCAGCTTTGGCCATGCACCATCTGCAGCCTTGGTGCCAGCAGCGCCGAACCGCTATCGTCCTTGTTCCTATCGCTATCCGCCAAGCCAACCACAGGCGTGGCCGGCTCCACCTCACTCCTGGCCCCACCGAGGACAGGTGTCGAAAGACCATCGGCTAGTGGGGGTCTAGAATCATCGGGATCCGTCCATCTCCACCCACCTCGGTCAAAAGCGTGGTGCTGACCAAAGTGTCGGGCTCCTCCCTTTCCATCTCAGCCGTCCCCTGGACCGGCACGTGATCCGGGCCCCTCCTGTGCGGAGGAGGAGTGCCCGTTCCCACCTCGTCGCCGGCGGCCGCCGAGACCGTCACCACCGCGCCGGCCATCTCCATCTCACTCTCGACGGTAGCCGCATCCTGCACCTCGCTGGTTCGCGGCGTCCAAGGTGCCACCACCATTGGCAGATCCACTGCGACCCGTCGGTGGCCCGAAGCATCACCTCGTCTCGTCGACGGCTATCGCCGCCTGCTTGTGCCATCCGGCACCCCTCTTGTGTACACGAAGCGACACCTGGTATGGTGAGCGCCACCCGGGCCGTCTGGATCCGCAGCAGGATGGTCGAATTCATCATTGTCGTCGCCATCGTCGCCGAAGGAAGGGCCGGAGCTCTGCCGCGTATTTTCAGTGTTCACTATGTGAATGGTGACCTTGTATTCCAACATCGCCTTCTCGAGAGGCACCAGCGCATCCACAGGCAAGACGAGTACGTCGGCGATCTCGAACTCCATCGCCTCGTCGGGCTCCTCCACTAGAATGAGCATCTCCTTGGGCAGAACAGCGGGATCATCTGTCCAGGCATAGGCCTCGAAGCTGCTGAGGTCCGCCCTGTTTGTAGTCTGCGCGCCTAGGCGCTCAACCTAGCCCGACGAGTCGAGCACGAACTGAGATGTCGAACGACTCCACATATGCGGGGGGACACCTTCCATGTCGATGCGAACTCTGTAGTGAAATTGCCGACGGACGGCCTGCAATTGCCTATTCCACGGCCAGAACCTCAGGGAGAAACCACGGCCTTGCACCTCGCCGGCATTTGCGACAGCATCATGTGCCAGCCGGGAGCCAAAAACCAGAAGAAAGTCCGCCGGCCAAAAACGATGCACCCAGAAAGAATCCGCAGCCTCCGGCACAGCCATCTCCACCGCCGCCACCACCACACTTGGGGAAACCCACGGCCGGCCACCCATGACCATCACAACCAAACTCCACCGCAAGGCATCCTCCGCTGCCACCACCTCCGGGGTGCGCGGGATGACACAACGCTCGATAGCATGCCTGTCCGATGGCGATCCCGGCCGCGCCCTTCTGCTGGACTCGCCAATCTACGGCGTCGCGGCCGACGGCCGCTCCAAGGGCACCCTCCAGTGGTGACCATTGTAGGGCCCAGGCGAGCGTGCGTCGGTATCCCACGCTGCGTCGGCAGTCCGTCCCCAGCAAGCGAGCGGCCGTGCTCCGAGGGCACCCTACCAGTGGCGACCACTGCAGGGCCCAGGCGAGCATGAGCCGGCGTGCTCCGCTGCTGGGGAGGCGAAAGTGAACGCGCGGAGGGCGGGGACAGAGGGGGGGTGGGGAGGGCTCGACGCGGGTGCCTATCCGCTCACGGACATGGCGCGGGTTGGCTGCCGGTGGGGAGCAAGAGCGGGGATTGCGGCACTCCCGAGCGATGTGCCTCGGCCTACGGCAACGGAGGCAGACCCTCTCATTGGTGCACATGGCGACAACATGCTCCTCGCTCAGGCAGTTGAAGCAGGGCCCGGTGAGGTCCGGCGGCAGATCCGAGCGAATGTTCATGGACGGAAGCGGTGCGGGGGCTGGGAGGCGACGGCGCTTGCGTCCCGCGGCTTGCCAACCATCCTGCCTGCCCGGCGGCGGCGCCTCCTCGCAGACAAGGATGGAGGGTAGGCGCGACGCGGGGGCCCGGGGCGGCGAGGGAAGCGCGGAAGGCGGTCTCGACACCGGCGTAGGAAAGGAGGGCTGGCGGGGGGAGGGGACAGAGGCGCCGGAGACTCGGAGGGCAAGCCACTCCGTAGCACCTCGCAATAGGAGCGCGCATAGCCGCGGTCCTCGTCCTCCGATGAGGACAGATATCCCCAATGCGCAGGGCTAGCCATGTCCAGATGTTGCAGAGGCCCAGGTTCAGAGGTGGACGTCGGGGCCGGGTTGGCCGTCGGCGCAGGGCGGGTGGACGCCGGGGCTGGAGCAGCCGCCGCCGGAGTGGCGGGCGGCGGGGCTAGGAGCGGGGGAGCGGGGCTAGCAATGCGATGCCCTTTGACTGCGTGCGTGACCACTCCTGCGCTAAAGTAATTAATTGATTTTCTATAGTCTCGAGTTTTTTATAGGAAAAACTAGAGTTAGTCTCCTGTAATCAGTACTAGGAGTGGTTAGGGGAGCATTAACTACCCAAGTAAGTTGTGAACCAACCTGTGGTTGGATAGTTAGAGGGACTGTGGTATCCTGAGCCCATCAGGATCCAATCCTGGTGCTCGCATTTATTCCTGGATTTATTTTAGGATTTCCGGTGATGCACATTCAGTGGGAGGAGACGTTCCCGTCGACGACGAGGCGCCTACGATGACTTCGTAAATCTCAAGATGATATGCCGGCTCAGTCTTTCGGAGATGCTCATAGGAGTAGGGTGTGTGTGTGCGTGTTCATAGGGATGAGTGTAAGCGCTTGTTTCTGTATTGATGTTCAAAAAAAGTGCATCCTAGCCACTCATGTGCGCTTGTATCTAACGGTCTCAAGGTGGTCTGATGAAATGCTAGGGCAGTAGTCTTATCCCTAGTGGTTCCCTATAAAAATTTGGTTTATGGGTAGCATTGTGAAGAATTGGTATTTTATATCAGTTGCAACTGTGCCAACCTACAAAGATCTTAGTTCATCATAAGAATATCTAGGCAAGTTATAATTTCTAAATGATAAGTTCCATACGTGTAGTTCTGATGTTTTCTACAACTAAAGTTGCCATCCGAAAATAAAAAGCAAACACGAAAAGAAACTGAAACTCACTATCCGAAAAGAAAGTTATCATTCTCGTGAAAGTTGTCATTCTCGCGTTACTAAACTTTTCATAAAAAACATTTGGAGTTGCCTTGGTTCGTGCCATACATATGATATTTATCGGGGTCCTTCTAATTTGCTAGTTAGATATTTTGAGGAAGAAGCCACATGGCAGTTGTTAGACAGATTAGGGTTTGGAACAATGCTTGATACCCTTGGTGGGTACGGCTGTCATATACTTATAAGAGGGAACCGTACAAATACCGGTTATATTACAACACGTATATCTATTATATACTTAGTCTAACACCCTCCCTCAATCTTAACTATGTCCTGAAACACTCAGAAGGTTAAGATTGCGACGACATCCTTCAAAAGAAGGCAAGGGCAAGGGTTTAGTGAAAATATCAGCAAGCTGATCCTTCGAAGAAACAAATTTAATCTGAAGGAGCTTCTGAGCAACACGTTCCCTCACAAAATGATAGTCAACTTCGATGTGCTTTGTTCGGGCATGAAATACTGGATTGGCTGAAAGGTATGTTGCACCGATGTTATCACACCAAAGAACAGGCGGCTGAGTTGGGGAGACCTTCAACTCTCGAAGCAATGACTGCACCCACATGATCTCAGCTGTGGCATTAGCGACAGCTTTGTACTCAGCTTCGGTACTACTCCGAGACACCGTAGCTTGCTTGCGAGCTTGCCAGGCGATCAAGTTAGGCCCAAAGAACACAGCATGTCCCCCCGTGGATCGCCGATCATCAGGACAACCAGCCCAGTCGGCATCAGAAAATGCTGAGATCAGTCCAAAACGCGCAGGCTGAAGATGGAGACCTATGAACTAGTGTGACGAACATAGCGCAAGATGCGCTTAACAGCTGACCAGTGAGAATCACGTGGTGTATGAAGATACTGGCACACACGGTTAACTGCAAATGATATGTCTGGTCGAGTAATGAACAAGTACTGCAGTCCACCCACAATGTTGCGGTACTCTATGGCATCCTCAGGAGAAAGCAAGTCACCAGCAAGAGCTGTCAGTTTGTCTGTAGCAGACATGGGAGTCGTAGCAGACTTGCACTGCAACATATCGGCACGACGCAGGAGATCCTGAGAGTACTTCTTCTGAGTAAGAGTCAAGCCACCATCAGAATGAAGAACCTCTAGGCCCAGGAAATAATGCAGTCTCCCAAGATCCTTAACAGCAAACTCAGCACCAAGAGAGGACACAAGCCGATCTGTAGCAGAAGCAGACAAACTGACAAGGATGATGTCATCAACATAGACCAGAATGTACATAGTCACCTCAGGTCGCTGTAGAATAAACAGAGACGTGTCTGCTGTAGAAGGAACAAACCCATGCGCACGAAGAGCAGCGCCAAGACGGGCATGCCACGCACGCGGGGCCTGCTTCAAATCGTAGAGAGCTTTGACAAGGCGACACAAATGATGTGGCTGAGCAGCGTCAACAAAACCTGGCGGCTGGCGCATATAAACCTCTTCGTCCAGAACTCCATGGAGAAAGGCATTCTGAACATCAAGCTGTCGAAGCGACCATCCGCGAGTAACAGCCAAAGAGAGAAGAACACGAATCGTAGTTGGTTTAATACAGGACTGAATGTGTCTTCATAATCAATGCCATACCGTTGTTTGAATCCCTTGGCAACCAGGCGTGCCTTGTACCTCTCAATGGAGCCATCAGCATTTTTCTTCACCTTGAATACCCATTTAGAGTCAATGATATTAACACCAGATGGAGGTGGAACAAGACGCCAAGTGTTGTTTCTTTGAAGGGCATGAATCTCCTGCTCCATCGCAGCACGCCAATGTGGGATGCCAAGCGCTGCTCGAAAATGTCGTGGTTCAGTCGTAGGGTCAGCCTCAGCATGTGCCACACAGGACGCAAGCCACGCGACAGTGCCGTCAGTGCGCTTCTTCGGTTGGAAGATGCCACTTTTGCTGCGAGTATGGGGATGCAGGACGACAGGCGGAGGTGGCGTTGGAGCTGCCATACCAGAGGAGCCACTATCCATCAGCGGCGAGGAGGACGCACCGGCGGGCGAGTCAACAGGCGCATCCGGTGGCACGGTCAGGGTCGGCGAAGACAGACCGGGCGTGGCCGGCGTAGACGGACCAGGCGACGAAGACACGGTGACATGCGAGCCCTCCGGCTCAGGGGAGAGCGCCACGGGTCCAGCCGGCCCGGCCGACAGCTCCGCAGGTTCGGCCGGCCCAGGCGACAGCAAGGCCGCTGGCCCCGACGACTCGGTCACCCCGTCGGATCCTCGTGCATGGGGCATGCACGCGTGATCGGCGTCGGGGTCAAGCGGGGTAGTGGCGGGGGCAGCCTCGTCAAGCGCCTCATCCGGCGTAGCAGCAACTGGCGCAGTTGTGGCCATATCATCATCCAGAAGCTCAAGTCGAGCGCCTCGTCCAGTCCCTGCACCATGGTTAGGCAACAACAGAGGAGAATATCCAGCATCCACAAATTGATCAGGCAAAATTGGAAAAGAGTGCAACTCAGTGACGGGAGTATCGGTGGGTGATGTGAGCGTGGAAAATGGGAAGACAGTCTCATCGAACACAACATCACGAGAAATGTAAACACGATTTGACGGGATGTGAAGACACTTGTAACCTTTGTGGAGAGGACTGTACCCAAGAAACACACATTGTTTAGATCGATACTCAAGTTTATGCTTATTGTACGGACGAAGATGCGGCCAACACGCACAGCCGAACAGTTTAAGGAGGGAGTAATCTGGAGTTTCATTAAGCAACACTTCGAGCGGAGACTTCATGTGAAGGCGTCATGTGGGAATCCTGTTTATCAAAAAACAGGCATAACAAAAGCATCGCTCCAGAACCGAAACGGGACAGAGGCATGTGCAAGAAGTGTCAGGCCAGTTTCAACTATGTGACGGTGTTTGCGCTCAGCTGCACCGTTCTGCTGATGTGTATGAGGACAAGACACATGATGTGAGATGCCAAGCTTCTGAAAGAAGGTGTTAAGGTTACGATACTCACCCCCCCCCCCCCCGTCTGACTGAACATGGATAATTTTGTGCTTAAGCAATCGTTCAACATGTGCTTGAAATTGCATAAAGACATGAAACACATCAGATTTGCGCTTAATAAGATAAATCCAAGTAAAGCGACTGAAAGCATTGATGAAACTGACATAATAGTTGTGACCACTAACAGAAGTTTGGGCATAGCCCCACACGTCTGAAAACACAAGTTCAAGAGGAGCCGTGATAACACGACTTGATACAGAAAAAGGCAACTGATGACTCTTGCCTTGTTGACAAGCATCACACACTAGAAACTCCTTACTACTCGACTCAACAGGAAGATGATGGCGATGAAGCACATGGCGCACAATGGGAGTAGCGGGGTGGCCAAGGCGAGAGTGCCACTGCAACGACGACACCCGAACACCACTGAAAACTTGAGAGACTCGTGGCACATCAAGTGCGTATAAGCCGTCGCGAGCTCGACCACTAAGAAGAACGTCCCTCGTGTCCCAGTCCTTAACAAAAAAATGGAAAGGGTGAAACTCAACAAACACATTGTTGTCACGAGTTAATTTAGGAACCGAGAGTAAACTACGTGTGACTGAGGGAACACGAAGGACATCAAGCAGACGCAAGGTTTTAGTGGTACGTGAAAGAAGAGATGCCTGACCAACATGTGAGATGGGCATACCTGATCCATTGGTCGTGCGAACCTGATCGTGACCGGTGTAGGGCTGGCGAGTGGCCAGCTTGTCAAGATGACTTGTCAAATGGTCCGTAGCGCCCGTATCCATGTACCAGGCAGGATCCACCGAGTATGAAGGAGTGAACCCGGGATCCGGTGTAGCGAGAGCAGCTTGCTTCTCATTGCCCTTCCCATTGTTCCCAATGCCAAGAAAATCTCGTTTAAAGCGACGATGGCAGCGAGACGCCAAGTGCCCCTCGATGCCGCAGAGTTGACACTCAACCCCACCACCACATGCCTCGCAGTGGAGCCGCTTGCGGCCCGCCGTCGGAGGTGGAGCGGGCGGACGGGGCTGGTTGCGTGAGGTCGACGGCGCCTTCTGCTTGGCACCGCGGGAGCCCCCACGGAGAGCAGCGTTCGCAGAAGGGCCTTCCATGTAGACGCCAACGGAGCGGCGAGCAGCGAGCCTCTGTTCGGTGTTGAGAAGGCGTGCATAGAGATCGCGAGGCGGCATCGGTGTGTCACATCCATTAATGTTTTCAACGAGAGAATCATAGTCCTCATCAAGCCCATTGAGAATGAACGAAGTAAACTCCTCGTCACGAAGAGGCTTCCCAATAGACGACAGTGTATCAGCCAAACTTTTGACCTTGTTGAAGAAGGCCGTGACGGAGAGGTCATTTTTCTTGACCTCACCCAGCTGGTTACGAATGGCAGAGGAACGGGCCAGCGACTGCGAGGAAAAGCTGGAGTCGAGTGTGGCCCATGCATCCCTTGACGTCGCGGCAAAGACCACCATGCCGGCCACGCAGGGTGTGAGCGAGGACTGAATGGCACCCAGAATAGCTTGATCCTGAGCGATCCACCGACAATGAGCAGGGTTGGACACCATGACGGAGCCACCAGCGGCCGAGGGCACTGGAACCATGGCCGGGGGACACGGCAGCGTACCATCGACATACCCCTCAAGGTAGTGACTACGCATCAGCGGCAACACCTGAGCGCGCCACAGGAGGTAGTTGTCAGCAGAGAGCTTCACCGTCACCAGGTGAGCGAAGTGGAAAGGTCCTGGTTCAGCCACCGATGCGGAGAGCTGCGAGTCGTATGTCGGAGGAGCATTGTACGGAATCAACGCATCGGCCGACGGAGACGTACGGTAGTGTTGGTGATGACCGTAGGGCGCCGTAGGAGGTACGCCGTAGGGCTGCAGCGACGTGACGTGTGGCACAGAGGCAGCGTAGGGCGCGCCATACGGCGCCTCGTAGGGCACCGCAGAGGACGAAGCATACGGTGCCGGTGCGACATACGGCGACGACGGCGCGACGTACGACGCTGGATATGGCCCACCGTACGGCACCTGGACGGAAGTGCCACGAGGGCCTGAGGCCGGCGGCACAGCAGAGTTCGCAGCGGCGCCGTAAGGCAGCTGCGCAGGGGCGCGATCCCGATCCTACATGGGTGCACCGTAGCCAGGGTTGACGGCCGCCAAGGATGGATCGCATCGATCCTGCATGTGGGCACCGTACGCCAGGGATGGGTCACTGCGATCCTGCATGGGAGCACCGTACGCGAGCGATGAATTTCTGGACGGCTGCGCGGGATCAAAGGCGTGCGACGCCAGGGCGGCATCACGGGCGATCGAAGGCGCGGGCGATCGGGGCACTGGAGGACGCGACCCCGATACGGACGGACGGGCCCAGGCGAGCGGGGTAGACGCCATGAACGGCGATTTCGTCGCCAGGGTTGATGGAGGCGGCGCGGCGGCGGTAGAGGAAGCGGAAGCACGGCGCGGACCGAACGCGTCGTCTGATACCATGTTAGACAGATTAGGATTTGGAACAATGCTCGATATCCTTGGTGGGTACGGCTGTCATATATTTATAAGAGGGAACCGTACAAATACCGGTTATATTACAACACGTATATCTAATATATACTTAGTCTAACAGCAGTTGTAGGGTCAACCACGTAGTATCTCACAGACATGATCTTCTGCCTCTCTTCACCGCTGTACAGCGCACGGCCACCATTGTCGTCCATGCATGTCGCACCGCCACCGAGATGGTCGTCTACGAAGACAAAGCGATGGTTGAGGTAGTAGATGTGGTTTGCCTGCACCCCGCCGGGCCCGGCCACTGATACACGGGCTACCTTACATGAGGTCATCGGCCCCACAAACAAAGCGTAATCGCCTAAGCTCGTCACCTCCACCCATTTGTAGACATCGTCGGTGTTGGTGCTGACGAGCTCGAAT
The DNA here is from genome assembly GCF_056163025.1 of Triticum urartu. Classification (NCBI taxonomy): domain Eukaryota; kingdom Viridiplantae; phylum Streptophyta; class Magnoliopsida; order Poales; family Poaceae; genus Triticum; species Triticum urartu. The sequence continues at coordinate 118,482,486 of NC_141874.1, read as the reverse complement.
ACCCCGAAGGATGGCTCATGGTTGCGTGACCACCGGGCCTTCACCGCCATGGCCGGCTTACCTCGCAGCTCAAAGAGGTAGCTCACGTACGTCACTAGGTCGTCCCTAAAACCGGCGCCATCGCGCCTTTCGATGGCCAACCGGTGCGCAGCCGTCACCACCGGCATACCGTCGCTGTCCACATCGATTTCATACCTGATTAGTCCCTCCGTGCTATAGGCGGTAAGACCGTAGAGCTCGCCGTTGCAAAAGGCAATGTCCGACACGCGCTCCGCGTGGCTGCATGGTGCCATCGCCCACCCTCCATCCGGGCAACCAACCCTGCAAAGCGCGACACACCAACGTTTGGTGATGGCGGCAAGAATGCACCCGGTTGACGTGGGGGCCTCTGAGAAAACGAGTTTCCGGATGCGCAACGGACGGTTGATACCCGTGCACACGAGCCGCCTCTGCTTATCGGAGAGCGTCAACTCGAGGCGGGAGAAGAGGCTCACTACGGCGAGCAGGCGGCGCCCCTCTTCGAACGCGGCGACCCAGCCGCCGTCGTGGGAGCCGACGAGCCGCCTGTCGATGGCCACGCTCGGGAGCGACATGCGCATGACCCCGTCGTCCTCGGGAGAGTACAGGAGGCGCTCCGTCCCCATGTCGTCGTCCCGCGGCGGGAAGAGAAGCCAGGGGAGAGCGCCCGGTGCCTGCTGCCGCCGGGATGCCACCACGGCGCGCCAGGACCTGCAGACGGCGGCGAGGCGGACGCGGTCGAGCGCGGTGGGGACCCTACCGTAGACCGCGCCGAGAAGATCCCAAGGTAGATCGGACCACTGACCCGCCTCCACCTCCACGATCTGCTGCCGGCTGTGGTCTCCGGGAGGCACCTGCGGGATGCTGCTTTTGCAGCCTCAGGATCATCGTCCACGGTCACGGTCACGCACGCAGAACAGATCGCGCGACACGCGACAGCAAGGCAGCGAGGCGTCGTTTGGCACCTCGTCGTCTGCTGGCTTTCGTGCGCATGCCTGCTTCTCCGCTACAAAGAAAAAACATGGAAATTTCTGCTGCTTCGTAGTATCCCTTTAGTTTACACATTGCGTGCCTTTATATAGAGCTAGCACCAACGCCATTACCCAATCGTGATTTGGGAAGACAATTGCACTTTTGCAACAAAATAATGATTCCTGTTTGGTTAACTTCTACACGCTTCATATTCCTGTTTGGTGTCCAAATTTTTTTAACACGGTACAGACGACGAGAACGTCTCCTTTCACTGAAAACGCATCGCCAGAAATCCTAAAATAAATTTAGAAATAATGTGAGCAACATGACTTGAATCCTGGTGGGCTAAGAATATACCTGGGCATACCACTGGCTGGGCCGGGCTTCGGGCCAGGCCAAAAAAGCCCGGTGCTGAAAATCCAGGCTCGAGCCGGGCCCGAGCCCCAAAAAGCCCCACACGGCCCGGTCGGCCTGGCCCAACTACGGCTAAAATCCTGTTTTGCGCAAGCCCGAGCCTGGCCTGAACTCGTCGGGCTCGATTTCCAGACCCGAGCCCGGCCCGATGATATGCTCGGGCTCAGCTCGCCCCAGGATTTTCGGATCGGGTCGGGCTTTCCAGGCCGAGCAGCCCATGGCCAGGTATGGCTGGGATGCCTCTGTCCCTCTAATTATCCAACCACATATTGGTTTGCTGGTATCCAATAATTTGAATATACCGTTCCTGTTGGGTTTCGTAGTAATTTCAAAAAAATTCCTACGCACACGCAAGATCATGGTGATGCATAGCAACGAGAGGGGGAGAGTGTGATCTACGTACCCTTGTAGATCGACAACGGAAGAGTTAACTTGGTTGATGTAGTCGTACGTCTTCACGGCCCGACCGATCAAGCACCCAAACTACGGCACCTCCGAGTTCTAGCACATGTTCAGCTCGATGACGATCCCCGGACTCCGATCCAGCAAAGTGTCGGGGAAGAGTTCCGTCAGCACGACGGCGTGGTGACGATCTTGATGTACTACCGTCGCAGGGCTTCGCCTAAGCACCGCTACAATATTATCGAGGACTATGGTGGAAGGGGGCACCGCACACGGCTAAGAATATGATCACGTGGATCAACTTGTGTGTCTAGGGGTGCCCCTTGCCTCCGTATATAAAGGCTCAAAGGGGGGGGGGGGCGGCCGGCCAAGAGGAGGCGCGCCAGGAGGAGTCCTACTCCCTCCGGGAGTAGGACTCCCCCCCCCCCCCCCTTTCCTAGTTGGAATAGGATTCGCGGAGGGGGGGAAAAGAGGAGAGAGAGGAGGAAGGGGGGCCGGCCCCCTCTCCTTGTCCTATTCGGATCAAGGGGGGAGGGGCGCGCGGCCCATCTCTGGCCACCTCTCCTCTCTTCCACTAAGGCCCACTAAGGCCCATATACCTCCCGGGGGGTTCCGGTAACCTCCCGGTACTCCGGTAAAATCCCGATTTCACCCGGAACACTTCCGATATCCAAACATAGGCTTCCAATATATCAATCTTTATGTCTCGACCATTTCGAGACTCCTCGTCATGTCCGTGATCACATCCGGGACTCCGAACAAACTTCGGTACATCAAAATGCATAAACTCATAATATAACTGTCATCGTAACCTTAAGCGTGCGGACCCTACGGGTTCGAGAACTATGTAGACATGACCGAGACACGTCTCCGGTCAATAACCAATAGCGGAACCTGGATGCTCATATTGGCTCCTACATATTCTACGAAGATCTTTTATCGGTCAGACCGCATAACAACATACGTTGTTCCCTTTGTCATCAGTATGTTACTTGCCCGAGATTCGATCGTCGGTATCCCATACCTAGTTCAATCTCGTTACCGGAAAGTCTCTTTACTCGTTCCGTAATACATCATCCCGCAACTAACTCATTAGTTGCAATGCTTGCAAGGCTTCAGTGATGTGCATTACCGAGAGGGCCCAGAGATACCTCTCCGACAATCGGAGTGACAAATCCTAATCTCGAAATACGCCAACCCAACATGTACCTTTGGAGACACCTGTAGAGCTCCTTTATAATCACCCAGTTACGTTGTGACGTTTGGTAGCACACAAAGTGTTCCTCCGGCAAACGGGAGTTGCATAATCTCATAATCATAGGAACATGTATAAGTCATGAAGAAAGCAATAGCAACACACTAAACGATCGAGTGCTAAGCTAATGGAATGGGTCATGTCAATCAGATCATTCAACTAATGATGTGATCCCGTTAATCAAATGACAACTCTTTGTCCATGGTTAGGAAACATAACCATCTTTGATTAACGAGCTAGTCAAGTAGAGGCATACTAATGACACTTTGTTTGTCTATGTATTCACACAAGTATTATGTTTCCGGTTAATACAATTCTAGCATGAATAATAAACTTTTATCATGATATAAGGAAATAAATAATAACTTTATTATTGCCTCTAGGGCATATTTCCTTCAGTCCCATCCTATCCTCCACCTCCTCTTCAACCGCCTCGTCCTCCCCCGTCATTCCTCTCCTTCACCCGCTTGCGCTACGCACCGGCGCCTGCGCTGCGTCGCCATGGATGGCTCGCCCCGAGAAGCAAGGAGCATCGCCCCGAGCTCGGCAACCAGCAGGCAATGATGTGAGGCCGTGAGGTCCTCCCCTCTCTGGATCCTATTGAACGTGAGATCCAGCAGATGCGGACCAACCGGCGGTTGTCATCGCCATGGCACTTCGCCCTCCTCTCCGGTGGCGGAGCTGCTCCTTCCCAACGAGCATCCGGATGGGTTTCATCATCGTCACCCTAGCCTCCCCCCCCCTCCCCCCCCCCCCAAATCTATGTGGTTGATGGAATAATGCAAAAGCAAAAAACTTAAACAGGATGATCTGATGCATATTTAATCCTTTTTTTGGCCGTGAATTTCTGCATGGCAGTCTAGATCATGTTGTTATATTCTTGTGTCTTTTTTTGATATGCTCTTTCAGAAGTCACTCGAGAACGTTTTTAATGCACAACCAAGAATTGAATATCACCATCTTACATTTTGTAGTCTTTTTTGCTTGAGTAAATTGTCAAATAGTTTTAGTTGTATATATGATTTAAGAAGTTGCACAACATGATGATACTAAATTGGCTAGACGATGTTTTCGTTTAGGTTAATCTATTTTTACTAGTCATATTTTTAGTTGGCATTTGCAGTTGTTATAGTTGCACACATAGTAGTTCTCAATTGGATATGACCATTAGAAAGTTATACAACACGACAATACAAGTACGAAGAGAAATTATAATATGCAAAAATGTTAAACTGCGGTGGATCAAACCCGTGACCAACGGTTACTTGCTGTCTATACTGGATAGTCACTTTTTTTGAAGACAAATTGGATAGCCACTTTAAATGGCCTATAAGTGAACACGCACATGGGGCTTAAATGGGCTGCCCCGCTGCTCTCACCGCAGCCCATTTATCACACGGTAGTTTTCTAATTCCTAAATACTATTATAATTCATATTTATTATTTGAATTTTAATTTCGAAATTGTACGTAAATAATTTTTACAATTACGTGAATAATAATACATGAATATTTACTACAAGTACAAGAATCTTTTTCTGAACGAGTTAACAATATTTTTACAATTCATGAATATTATTATAATTAGTACTTATTATTTTACTTATGTAAACATTTTTAACTAATCATGTATATTTGTTTAATTACATGAACATTCTTTTAAATAAGAACATTGTTTAGAATGATATGAACATCATTTTAAATAAAAATATTGTTTATAATTACATGAAAATTATTTTAGATGATTTATTTCATTTGAATTTATATTATTTATAATTTAAATATTTCTACGTAATACTAAGGAAGGGAAAAAACTAACATGTTGAAAATGGGCCAGGGTGACAGCAGCCCATTTAAGACTTAAGTGAGTGCTCGGCTACAAGGCATTTCCTGGTTAACAGCGCACTGTGGTAACCACCCCGCCACAGTAACTCTATGCCAACAGTTCCATCACTTGTTCGCTTTATCACCTTTTTCTTTCACTTTTTCTATTTTTTGTTTTTCATTTTTCTGTTTAATTTTTTCCCTTCTTCCTCGTTCAATGATCTTTCTCAAATTCATTCACATTTATCTAAAATTGATGAAATTTTTTCTAATTCAGCGATTTTTTTTCAAATTTGACTTTTGTTTTCTCAAATTCGATGAACTTTTTCTAAATCCGATGAACTAATTTTGATGAACTTTTTTCAAGATTGACGAATTTTCCGTTCAAATTGTGAACTTTTTTCAAAATCAATGAACTATTTTCTCTAAATCGATGAACTTTTTTCAAAACTGATGAATTTTTTTCAAAACCGACGAACTTTTTTTTTAAAACGATGAACTTTTTAATTTTTTTCATAAACTTTTTTCCAAAATCGGTGAACCTTTTTAAGTTTGTGAACTTTTCTTCAAAAATGATGAACTATTTCTCAAAATCGATGAACTTTTTTTAAGTTTGTGAACTTTTATCTCAAAATCGATGAACGTTTTAAAATTCAAGATTTTATAGAAGTAAATGAAAAAACTAAATGATAAATAAATAGCGCGCCCATACTTGTTCATATATAGTTTAGCGCTACTAAATCACAAGTGCCAAATTGTTCTGGTGGTCAGCTAAGATTGTACAAGGGTTGCCTACTTGAGTGTTCCGAGTTCGATCCCTAAAGAGTCTACCCTTTTGCGTTTTTTTGGCGATTTCTGGTAGCTGCTTTTCCCATCGCGGGCCGGCCCAACAAGGCGCTGCAGCGGGCACCAAGAACCTGTTCGGGCGCATAAGGCGCCGACTCCCCGGCTACAAGTCATTAGGTCTAGCACTACGGCGTGGCTTTTTGCGTTTTTTGGCGATTTCTGGTAGCTGCCTTTCCCATCGCGGGCCGGCCCAACAAGGCGCTGCAGCGGGCGCCAGGAACCTGTTCGGGCGCATAAGGCGCCGACTCCCCGGCTACAAGTCATTAGGTCTAGCACTACGGCGTGGCTTGTTGCTGGCCAGTGAGAAAAACTGCTCAAGGGTGACTATAGAATCGGACTGCCTAGAAATTATAGAAGCATGCAATGGTGAGAAGGAAATTAAAGCACCATACTCAGCTTTATTAGCTGATTGTTTTCAAGTGGCTCATGAAATACCAACCGTGAAGTTCATGTACTGTCCTAGGGAAGTAAATACATTGGCACACTTTGTAGCTAGGCATGCATATGATATGCAGTTAGAGTTCTCCTGGGAGGATGAGCCTCCAAGTTTTTTATTACCGCATGTAACGAAGGATGTAACTTTTCCAGTTATGCAAGTCATTAGGTCTAGCACTACGGCGTGGCTTTTTGCGTTTTTTTGGCGATTTCTGGTAGCTGCCTTTCCCATCGCGGGCCGGCCCAGCAAGGCGCTGCAGCGGGCGCCAGGAACCTGTTCGGGCGCATAAGGCGCCGACTCCCCGGCTACAAGTCATTAGGTCTAGCACTACGGCGTGGCTTTTTGCGTTTTTTGGCGATTTCTGGTAGCTGCCTTTCCCATCGCGGGCCGGCCCAACAAGGCGCTGCAGCGGGCGCCAGGAACCTGTTCGGGCGCATAAGGCGCCGACTCCCCGGCTACAAGTCATTAGGTCTAGCACTACGGCGTGGCTTGTTGCTGGCCAGTGAGAAAAACTGCTCAAGGGTGACTATAGAATCGGACTGCCTAGAAATTATAGAAGCATGCAATGGTGAGAAGGAAATTAAAGCACCATACTCAGCTTTATTAGCTGATTGTTTTCAAGTGGCTCATGAAATACCAACCGTGAAGTTCATGTACTGTCCTAGGGAAGCAAATACATTGGCACACTTTGTAGCTAGGCATGCGTATGATATGCAGTTAGAGTTCTCCTGGGAGGATGAGCCTCCAGGTTTTTTATTACCGCATGTAACGAAGGATGTAACTTTTCCAGTTATGCAAGTCATTAGGTCTAGCACTACGGCGTGGCTTTTTGCGTTTTTTGGCGATTTCTGGTAGCTGCCTTTCCCATCGCGGGCCGGCCCAACAAGGCGCTGCAGCGGGCGCCAGGAACCTGTTCGGGTGCATAAGGCGCCGACTCCCCGGCTACAAGTCATTAGGTCTAGCACTACGGCGTGGCTTGTTACTGGCCAGTGAGAAAAACTGCTCAAGGGTGACTATAGAATCGGACTGCCTAGAAATTATAGAAGCATGCAATGGTGAGAAGGAAATTAAAGCACCATACTCAGCTTTATTAGCTGATTGTTTTCAAGTGGCTCATGAAATACCAACCATGAAGTTCATGTACTGTCCTAGGGAAGCAAATACATTGGCACACTTTGTAGCTAGGCATGCGTATGATATGCAGTTAGAGTTCTCCTGGGAGGATGAGCCTCCAGGTTTTTTATTACCGCATGTAACGAAGGATGTAACTTTTCGAGTTATGCAATAAAGTGCCAATAGATTTTAAAAAAAAATTGAACATCAAATGTACTTAAAAAAATTGAACATCAATTGGTACTTGGTCTGTTTGCTAGCCCGGCCGGCCAGAGTCCTGCAGGTCGGCGCGTCGCAAGATTCTGCATATTAATTTCCTCCCTGTTATGGATCCTGGCGGGTGGGGCCCAATGGTGGCGTTTCATTTTTTAAGAAAAAAAATCAAGGGGCTTTCTCGTGAGGAAAAAATTAGGGGAGGGGGGGATTCTCGTAAAAAACCCAGGTCACATGTCCTTCGTCCCTGCCTCCCGGACACTGACGGGTGGGCCCTGTGCCATGCTAGCGCGTCACATCAGCACTCTATACATACACAACCGTGGTTAGTGTTGAATCATAGATGCAGGGCCGGCCCTGAGGGAGGGGGGGAGGGGCGGCCGCCCCGGGCCCTCAAGATCGAGGGGCCCCTCCCCAGATATACACATGTTAGCTATGGTCCAACATATTTCCAGTCATCAAAAAAAAATTATGGACTAAACGGCTGGGCGCAGCACGATGGTCCAACATATTTGCCGCTAGGAAGGGAGCCAGCGATCGATTCGTTCATTCCTAGTTACTACGTGCACGTTAAAAAAAGGAACTGGTTGATCCTTTCCGATTCTTTCCTTGATTAGTTCGTGCATGTTGATAAAAAAGGAACAGATTAATCCCTTCTTCCATCTCGCACGCAGTTCACGCAGCGATTCCCAATTTCTCAGCGGCCCTTTCCTTCTAAAACAAAATTTCCTCACTAATTCAGATCAACCGCCGATTTCAATCTCCTGCCTCCATGGGGCCGTCGGAGCCCTGCCTTGCTCTCCGTCCGTCAACGATTCGACCATCTGAGGTATATCTTCTATTCATATTGAGGTTCCTAGTCTATTAGATGAATAGCCGACACATCGGCACTGTTCAACAATTGTCAATTGATGCAATTTATTTATTTATTTTCAACATTGTGTCTTATATATCCTGTCATCCATAAGAAAGTTGTGGATGAATTAGTACAATCACAGAGTGGAAATATTCATAATTTTTTCTAAGAGAGTTGGCATTCCATAGAGGAAGGGCAACCAACTAATGGCAATTAAGAATTTGATCAGTGAGAAGAAAATATCAACACCAACAGCAACGATAACAACGCAGCGTGCTCTGACCTCTGAGTATGTAGGTAATTCATTGGATGTACATGTACAGTCAACTAGTGATCATGAACAACCAGTTTATGCTACTGATATTTATGAAACAATTAGGATAATCTTGATAAAAATACAAGAAACATCTTACTTGAGAAAGGGTCTATGAGAGAGGACAGAAAATGCCATACCATCTACATGATGCAGGAAGATGTTTTTCATATGGTCATTATCATAGGAAATTAAGAAATGGGGAGGAACATGATAAAAATGACTACTTTATTCAAAAGATGTCGACAAAGATTTTTGCTTCCATTGTAAGATCTTCAAGTCTAGCATTAGTAGGAGTTTATTCCAAAGGTTGACAGTTTTTTGCTTCAACTATAAGATCTTCATGTCTACCATTAGCACGAATCAGAGATCATCAGCACATGATGGGTTAGGACATTTTTAGGTAATATGTGTAAATTATTTGATATATATACTAATTTTGGATGCATGTAGGTGTTATTGGCAATATTTCATACATATGCAGATTAATTTTTATCGCTATTGTGTCTACATTAAGGGTCCCGGGTTTTAGTCTCGCCCGAGCCCCCAAAATCTCAGGACCGGCCCTGCATAGATGGCCTTTAGACCCATATGAACAATGATTCCTGATTAACTTGAGGCCCATATAGGTATATGGCAGGTGGTGGGAAGTTTAGTACCACCTTGTTAGTTGAGAAAAATTGAGACCCCTTTATAAAGACTGCTCTACCACTTGCCATTGGGAGCCTGTGAAGAGGAGTGGTACACATGCGTTCCTCCTTCTCCGTCGCGGTGACTCGGTCGTGGGCCTCCGCTCAGGCCCACGACTTCCTCACTTTGAGCAGGTGCCTCCGGAACCCTGCCGTTCGGCCGTTCGAGATCTTGTCCGGAAGATCGACAATAAGGTTTTTGGGGAACGTCTCGACACGACTGCTCCCAATCCGTCCCCGTCTTCGTCCTCCTCTGCTTTCACTACTCCCCCTGCATCAATACCATGGTTGAAGACGCCACCGCCAAGAAGAAGGCCACGGACGACGTCGGGGCTGCTGCTTCCGCCGCCGTGTTGGCTTGGCCAACCGGAGGGACTTACTCGTACTTATGCTAGCCATATATGTTCTGGTCAGATGGTTCGATTCTATGTATTGTACATGCTAGTATGCTTAGGTATCAATATGAGATGCATACCGTATTTGCCATGTTTACCGTTTACTCGTGGATTAGTCTAATCAGAAAAGTGCTAATATTTCCAACAGTTCGCACCGTAGATGTGCGCCCAAGCCAAGTTTTGTCACCGATTCAATGTATGCCGCAAGTTTTAGCACCAAACTATTTTTTCTTGCCAAGTTCAAACACTTGTGGTGTAATTGACTCTTTCTAATACTTTTCCGTTTACATGATACTTTTTCTAATATATGGATTAGAATTGTTTTCCTTATATCAATTAGAGGGAACAAATTATTACTCTTTATAAATTAAGGGACCAAAATTTTCTATTTTAAGCCGGCCGCTTGCTAGACTTGTCCTAGGTAAATAGCACAATGTACTTCCTCCATAAAAATATATAAGAGTGTTTAGATCATTTTTTTTTTGCGGGTAGCGTTTAGATCACTTGCTCTTATATTTCTTTATAGAGGGAGTAGTTCTATTAAAGAAGTCATTTATTTCACCTAAGAACAACCAGGCTTGGCCAAATTAAGATATACTAAGCAAATAGCTGCGCACTCCACAAAAGCAACCTTGATCCTTTCCTTTCGTACGAACATAGGAAGCTTGGATCAACGAAAACCCATAGGGATAAAAAAAAGTTTGTCTAATTCACATCTAGATGCTTTTTAAAAATGTCACATCTAAGCTCTCACAAATATATAATGCAGCAACAAGAAAAAAAACTAGGATAAAAAAATAGACCACAAACAGAGTGAACATCAACTTAGATGTGACATAACATCTAGATGTGTCCTATACAGACGTAAAAAAGAGGGAAAGATTCCCAACTTTCTATCCACTCTCAGCCAGATCATGCTCCTAGTGAATCTGGCGCACTTGCACACACTGGCTAACAGCACCCCATTTCAACAATCCTTGCAGCTCACGGACAGAAGATTGAATGGCAGGAAGGATTATCTTGAACGCCATTGAGAGTGATGTGTCGCCCTTTGTGCATGCTGCGTCGGTGGTCTTTCACATCCTTAACCAAGACAAAGTAAGTCCGCGAAGAAGGAAAAGGGAAGAGTGTACGCTTGATTCGTTTTAGTGCTTCAGCTCAAGATACAATTGGATAGTTTCAGTGCTCTACAAGAAAATGATTTCATGGAAGCAATGTCCAAATGTAATCCTAAAAGGATAGATTTGGTGATATTTAAATGTATCAATCTACTGGTAAATGTATGTAAGACTGCCCGGTCCGTCGAGTAATATAGCAAGCGGGTGGGATTTTCCCGTCATTCTCAGATAAATAAAATCCTGAATATCGCTTTCCTTTGGAAAATATTGGCCAGGATGCTCTCTTCACCTCTTTCTGGAGCTTCTGGAGCCTCAAAGTAGTTTTTTGTTGGAAGACATCTGATTAATTTTACAAACACGCACACGTTGATTACTTACTTGGGCCTATGTTTGTTATTTTGAACTGACAAATTAACAGGATTCCGAAAACTGATAAGTTGCGTATACGTACCTGAATCCCGGGACATGTCTAAAAACGTTGAATATACTGGAGAAGGCAAGAAACTGGACCTCCTGCGCAAGATGGACTCCATCTGCCTCTATGGTTACTCCCGAACACCACCCGTGAGATCTCGTCTGCTGTAAACTCCTCAAACTGGTTGTTCATCTCAATCTCCACGTTGCAACCATAAAGAATGCTTGAAAATGTTTTCAGGAGCGTTTGAGACCGGCTTTTGGAATCTTCTGAAGCAACTGTTCCGTCATATTTTCTATTGTTTGATCTGCATAAGATCTGTACTTGGAGCATTTCCTAGGACTGTACAACTAGTCTCTAATTCGACTGGTGCCAAAATCTTCATACAAGATTCTACACCTGATATCGATGCTTTGAACATAGAAGTCAGTGCAAGAACTAGCAACAGCATTAGTTAGGAAAATAGATTGATTTATTAGTTAGAAATATTTGTGATAAACAGTGGAGGATGAATATGTAACGACGGCAACAACCTATTGCCAGGAAAAATGAGTTGCTGAAGCAAGGTTCCAAGCAGTAGTAAAAAGCATACAAGACATTGTATTCTGCAAAATTTGTTCCAGGATAATCACTCGGTCGTTTGACATGGTTGCAAGTCAATGCTCCATCCAATACAATGTAAATGAGGTAACAGGTATCAGAACCATTTAGTACTTACAAATGTCAAGGGGGATACTAAGGTTTGCATAGTTATTAATCTTGCTTCAGGCCCACATTACTCCCAAAATTATTTTTTATGCAAGGTAAGTAGGTAACTCAGATTGGATAAGAGGAACATAGTTTACCTGCTATTTGGCAAAAAATAGCACTCCAGGAAATGCGAGAATCACATTCTGTAGATCAGAGAAGAAACTGGTTGGCAAATCATCAATTTCTTTTCTCTTTGAGAAGGCGCAAATCATCAATTTCACTAATCTGAGTAGCATTTCCTAAAGTATCATCCTTTTCAATGACATATGCCTTGATTGGTAGGTTAAAAGAACATAAAAAGCATAATCTGACGAAATATCCAACCATGGAAATGTGGCAACACATTCAATCAATTGAATCATATCAGATGATAAAGTAGCAGCTTAACAATATCATCATATCAACTATAGTGAAGTGTATGTTTTTGAAGACCAGTATACCTGAATACGTCAAAACAGACAAGAGATACAGTGATGAACTGCTGATGTTCAGGTGGCTATAGTTTGGCATTTGAATGCTAGAAACTTAGAAAGACTAGTGATGTAGTCTTGCATTACTCTTCAACAGTAAAGACTGGTTCCATATGCAAAGAACAACATGATCCATTTCTAGTGATTATGAGCACACTTTGTTTTACCCCTGACACTTCACAAAAATGTCAGAAATAACCCCATCCTTAAAAAGATATACTCAGTACAGGTGCATTTCCAATAGGAAATCATGTCATGAACATAACGTTGATCCCCAACTGTTGTTCAATCACCAAAAGTCACCGCAAGAACAGTTTCCATCCTTAAAATGGTGGAAACGGTTTGCATCACGCATAACAATCTCTCTCTCAGCTATCTTTGAAAGAAATTTTGTTACCGTGTGGCAGTCAACACAAATTCGAAGATTTTTCATCACACGAACTGTTGTTCCAGGAGGTGTATTTAAAATACCAAATACCATAGCAAGTTTTTCACTGTGACCACATAACACACCACTCTTCTGCTCTTCTTCAAGATCCTGGAAAACATCCTCTGTATTGGGAACGTAACCTTGACGTGCCATCTGCTCTGAGAAAACATTAAGTGCATCAATAATCCTTTCATACCAAGGATGAGACTTATCATGAGCTACAAAAACATGCCTTTTGTTCTTCAATTCAATCCAACTGCAAGCTGGTTCCTTCTTCATGCCCTTCTTTCTCATAGATCGCCGCAGGTGTGCTGCTTCATTCCATCTCCCGGAACAGGAATACGTGTTTGATAAAATTACATGAGAGCCCATGCTCCTAGGTTCAAGCTCAAAGATTTTCTTGGCAACTTTTTCAGCTAACACGGTGTTTTTGTGGACCTTGCAAGCCCTCAACAACGTGCACCAGACACTTGCGGTTGGTTTTATTTGCATCTTAGAGATGAAATTGTAGGCTTCTTCCAACTCCCCTGCACGGCCAAGAATATCTGCAAGTGCTCCATAATGCTCAAGAGAGGGAACAATGCCGTAATGGTCCGACATTCTGTTGAAATACTTCCGGCCCTCATCCACCAATCCAGCATGACTGCACGCAGTTAAAACGGCTAGAAATGTGATATGATTAGGTTTCACATTTCCCAACTCCATCCTGTCAAACAACAACAGAGCCTCTCTTGCTGGACCATGTAATGCATGTCCCATGATCATCGCAGTCCAGGATACAGTATCAGGTGACTGCATTCGATCAAAGATGTGACGAGCTATGCTCACATTTCCACATTTGCAATACATGTCAATCAGTGAGCTAGATATAAACATATTACCGTCAAACCCTCCAAAGATCACATACGCATGCAGCTGCTTGCCGAGAAGCAACGAAGCAACATTTCCACAGGCAGGTATGAGGCTCGAGAAAGTACGAGGCAGAGGTCTAATACCGGAATGCAGCATCCGGCGAAATATTCGAAGAGCCTCCTCCACAGACCCATTCTGTGCACACCCGGCAAGCATTGAGTTCCACAGGATTGCATCGCGGCATGGGAGATTGTCGAACACCTTGACCGAGTAATCCGTTCGAGTGCAATTGGCGTACATATCGATCAAGCTGCTGCCAACGAACACGTCATCAACAAAACCGTTCCTGGTTGCAAAGCCATGCACTTCCATTCCCCTCCTGACGTCGGAGCACTTGGCGAAGATCGGCAGCACACTCGACAAGGTAAATGAGTTGGGCTTGCACCCATCTACCCACATCTCCCTGAGCACTCCCAGAGCTTCTTGGTGCCTCCCCTTCTCCGCATACCCGAACACCAGCGTGTTCCAGGACACAGGGTCCTTCTCCGGCATTTCGTCGAACACCTTCCGCATGTTCTCTAACGACTCCCCTGCCGCGTCTTCCGCCCCGGGAGAGCGGCACAGCGCCGCAGGGAGCTTGCAGTAGAGGTTGAGGAGCGCGTTGGCGGTGAAGCGGTCGGCGAAGGCGCCGGAGCGGAGCGCGAGTGCGTGGAGGGACGCGCCGAGGGCGGGGAGGCCGAGGGCGGAGCAGCACTTGAGCGCGGCCGGGAGGGAGGCCGGGACGGCGGAGCGGGGCGCGGCGGCGGCGCGCATCCGGAGGAAGAGGGCGATGGCGTGGTGGAAGTCCCCCTGGGTCGCCGCCGCGCGGACCTGGTGCGCCCATGACGGCGGGAATGGCGCGGTGGCGGCCACCGCCACCGCCGCCAGGGGCCGCGGCTGCATGTGCAGCCGTGAGAAGAGAGGCGGGGTCGGCGAACTGCTCGGGCTGGGTCGGCGAGCGGTGGCGCCCGCGCCCTCGGCCTCGGGGTGCAGTGATGTGTGCGGCGCAGGAGTGATGGTGCGCTCTGGTTTCAATGGAGCAGACACGGAACGGGTCTCTCCTCCTTGTACGCCGGGAATGCAACGTTGGCTGGGGCGTCCACGCGACGAGGCCGGTTGCCGGCTCGTCACGCTCGTGATAGAACGGCGGCAGGGTGAAACCACGGCCTGCACGGCGCAACGGATGCACTCCCCGTGTTGGGAGCGTCCATACTACCCCACTCAAACTTTCAACCCTAAACTCGATGCTGGTCTAAATTGCCCCCTCAAAATTATAAAACCATCGCAAACTAATATGTGGTTGGATAGTTAGGAGGACAGCTCATCATGATTCAAATCCTGATGCTCGTTTTATTTCTGGATTTATTTTGAGATTTTCAGCGATGTGCATTTAAGGAGAGAAGACGTTCTTGTCAACTACG
Source organism: Triticum urartu (assembly GCF_056163025.1). Classification (NCBI taxonomy): domain Eukaryota; kingdom Viridiplantae; phylum Streptophyta; class Magnoliopsida; order Poales; family Poaceae; genus Triticum; species Triticum urartu. The sequence continues at coordinate 118,467,246 of NC_141874.1, read as the reverse complement.
AGGCGCATATGGTGGTTTTGTCAATCTCAAGATGATATGTCAGCTCAGTCTCTCAGAGATGCACATAGGGGCAGGGGGATGCGCGTATATATGAGTCTCTGCGTATATACTTTCTTCAACTCTGGTTTCTCCTCAGTGCAGCCAGGTCGGCAAAATTACCATCTCACACATTGACTCAGTTGACTAGAGGCAACTGTGTTATCTCTCGCCTGTTACCCCTTCCTTTCTTGTGTCCCCTCGCTAATTTTCTTTCTCTTTCCTGGTAGACTTCACCACCCAACATCTTCGCTGCCAACCACCACCGCTACCGCAAGTCGTCACCCCCTCCCCCTTATCTCATCATTTCTCAAACCACACAGAACCCTATGCACAGATGACCGAGAAAGGAGGGCAGCGGTAGTGGTCACCTGAATGGTAGCTACCCAGTCCACGGCTATCAACAACAATGAGGCAAAGTATTGTATGTGGTATGGAGCAATGACACACACAAGAGTAGGAGGTGCAAGAGTGGGAAGAAACTGAGGAGATGCAAAACGGGGGAGGGGGGCAAAGCGAGAGATTTTATTCATGGAAGGGAAAGAGCGGAAGCACATACAACCCCGCTTTACTTATTTTGGGATGGTTCTCATTTATATAAGAAATGGCCGATGGTACTAGTAGATTCTTATACCTGAGTTTGAGCAGGAAGCAATGTTGTGTCATTCTAGTCTTTATGAATGACACTATATTTAAAATGTTCATAAATTCACTCAATCATGTGATGAATGTCAAAGACTAGGCGAGAAATTCTGCTAAATTATTCGTTAGTTATTGAACCATTTGATATATTGGATTTTGATTCTGTGATATATTTACCTTCTTCCTATAGAATACTCATATTTTAGCTATTGTTGATTATCTCACTAAATGGTTAGACGATATTCGAACTAAATAGTTTATCATAATAGTTACTCATTTTCAATTTATTAGGCTCATCTTACTAATCACATCAACTAAAAAGAATTTAACAAAGTGCCAAAAGCATATTGATGCTACATGCATGAGCCAAAGTGCAATGCTTAATTCCACTTTGAGAATCAAAGTTTGGCATAATTTAGTGTAGGCATAGCGAAATTTGCCTATCCCCAAGACAAGAAGCCTTACAATTAGGAAATTTCTGTTTTTTAGATGGACATAACAAACTGGAAGGAATGGAGTACTCAAGTTTGAATCTTTTAGACATTTAATGACTGATGGTGGTACTCATTTGTTGCATAGTGCATTAAAAACAGTTCTATAGTGCCATCACCTTAGCATTCTCAAACTATTAGTCGTGTAGAATGAATTATTAGGAAAAATAGGTTGATATTGCAAAAAGACTACTAATCCGTTAACGAAGGATTTGCAAATATACTCACTACAACAGAGATGAGATAATACAACATTTTTCCCGTAGCAATACACCCCAAATGGCACTGTTACAATAATAAGATGATGCGTTGGTTTATTCCATAGCAATTGGTTATCACACCAAAAAATACTACTATGGTGATAGACTATTGCAACTGAAAAATGTTTTGTTGTGGTAGCAACAAAATGATTGTGGTGGGAGATTAAAAATTGTTGTGATAGGCATCCCAACAATTTTTTTTGTTGTGATAATCTCTTGACACGATGACTGTGCATACCCATGCATGATTACATAAAGAAATAAGTACAACATATCATGCAACATGCATTACAAAAAGCTGCATAGTATGTTCAGAAACCAAAGCATCGGTGCATTAAATAATTTAAAAGCGAATATATCCGAAAATATACATACGTAGATATATTTTAGGTCTGAAAAGGGTACATTTGGTAGTTTCTAGAGACAAAGACCCTGTTAGGAATGAGCAACTTAGCTTTACTGAGGGCCAATGGCCAGTACATATACAGATGTGGTAAAGTGCAGAAAAGCCCCTTATACAATGGGGATGTACACAATGGACTATATACATCTAACACCCCCCTCAAACTGATGGTGGATCAACAACACTGAGTTTGGAGAGGAAAAACCCATGCTGCGCTCGAGTCTGTGCCTTCGTGAAGAAGTCAGCCAACTGTAACTCAGAGGGCACATAGTGAAGAGCGAGAGTCTGATCCTGCACAACAGCACGCACAAAGTGGGCATCCACACCGATGTGCTTGGTGAGCTCATGCTTCACCGGGTCACGCGCAATACTGATAGCAACGGTACTGTCGGACAGTAGAGGAGTTGAGGTAGTAGCAGACACACCAAAGTCCTCAAGTAACCACCGTAACCAGATCACCTCAGTCGTCAACATAGCCATGGCGCGCAACTCAGCCTCTGTACTCGAGCGAGAAACTGCAGTCTGCTTCTTGGTCTTCCAGGCAATAAGAGAGCCACCAAGAAAGACATAGTAAGCAGACAGCGATCGTCGATCAGAGGGATCACTGGCCCAGGTAGCATCAGAGTAGGCCTGGAGCTCAAGAGAGCTGGAGCGGGGAAAGAAAAGGCGCTGAGAGATCGTGCCACGAAGATATCATAGAACACGGAGGAGGTGACTATAGTGGACAGAGGTGGGGGCGAAAACAAACTGACTCAGAATGTGGACAGGATAGGAGATGTCAGGACGCGTAGCAGCAAGATAGACAAGACTGCCAACGAGGTGGCGATAGCGAGTGGGATTAGGAAGAGGGTCACCATCAGAGTGAAGGAAATATGCCCTAGAGGCAATAATAAAGTTATTATTTATTTCCTTATATCATGATAAATGTTTATTATTCATGCTAGAATTGTATTAACCGGAAACATAATACATGTGTGAATACATAGACAAACTTAGTGTCACTAGTATGCCTCTACTTGACTAGCTCGTTAATCAAAGATGATTATGTTTCCTAACCATGAACAAGGTGTTGTTATTTGATTAACGAGGTCACATCATTAGTTGAATGGTCTGATTGACATGACCCATTTCATTAGCTTAGCACCCGATCGTTTAGTATGTTGCTATTGCTTTCTTCATGACTTATACATGTTCCTATGACTATGAGATTATGCAACTCCCGTTTACCGGAGGAACACTTTGTGTGCTACCAAACGTCACAACGTAACTGGGTGATTATAAAGGAGCTCTACAGGTGTCTCCAAAGGTAGATGTCGGGTTGGCGTATTTCGAGATTAGGATTTGTCACTCCGATTGTCGGAGAGGTATCTCTGGGCCCTCTAGGTAATGCTCATCACATAAGCCTTGCAAGCATTGCAGCCAATGAGTTAGTTGCGAGATGATGTATTATGGAACGAGTAAAGAGACTTGCCGGTAACGAGATTGAACTAGGTATTGGATACCGACGATCGAATCTCGGGCAAGTAACATACCGATGACAAAGGGAACAACGTATGTTGTTATGCGGTCTGACCGATAAAGATCTTCGTAGAATATGTAGGAGCCAATATGGGCATCCAGGTCCCGCTATTGGTTATTGACCGGAGATGTGTCTCAGTCATGTCTGCATTATTCTCGAACCGTAGGGTCCGCACGCTTAACGTTACGATGACAATTATTATGAGTTTATGCATTTTGATGTACCGAAGTTAGTTCGGAGTCCCGGATGTGATCACGGACATGACGAGGAATCTCGAAATGGTCGAGACATAAAGATTGATATATTGGAAGCCTATGTTTGGATATCGGAAGTGTTCCGGGTGAAATCGGTATTTTACCGGAGTACCGGGAGGTTACCGGAACCCCCCCGGGAGCTGTATGGGCCTTAATGGGCTTTAGTGGAAAGGAGAAGGGGCAGCCCAAGATGGGCCGCGCGCCTCCCCCCTCCCCTAGTCCTATTAGGACAAGGAGAGGTGGCCGGCCCCCCTCTCTCTCTTTCCCCCTCAGCGAATCCTACTCCAACTAGGATTGGGGGGAGGAATCCTACTCCCAGAGGGAGTAGGACTCCCTTGGCGCGCCCTCCTTGGCTGGCCGGCCCCCTCCCCTTGGCTCCTTTATATACGGAGGCAGGGGACACCCCTAGACACACAAGTTGATCATTGAGATCGTTCCTTAGCCGTGTGCGGTGCCCCCTGCCACCATATTCCACCTCGATTATATTGTAGCAGTGCTTAGGCGAAGCCCTGCGACGGTAGAATATCATGATAGTCACCAAGCCGTCGTGCTGACGGAACTCCTCCCCGACGCTTTGCTGGATCAGAGCCCGGGGATCGTCATCGAGCTGTACGTGTGCTAAGAACTCGGAGGTGCCGGAGTAACGGTGCTTGGATCGGTCGGATCGGGAAGACGTACGACTACTTCCTCTACGTTGTGTCAACGCTTCCGCAGTCGGTCTGCGTGGGTACGTAGACAACACTCTCCCCTCTCGTTGTTGTGCATCACCATGATCTTGCGTGTGCGTAGGAAATTTTTTGAAATTACTACGTTTCCCAACAGTGGCATCCGAGCCTAGGTTTTATGGTTTGATGTTATATTCACGAGTAGAACACAAGTGAGTTGTGGGCGATATAAGTCATACTTCCTACCAGCATGTCATACTTTGGTTCGGCGGTATTGTTGGACGAGATGACCCGGACCAACATTACGCGTACGCTTACGCGAGACCGGTTCCCCCGACGTGCTTTGCACATAGGTGGCTTGCGGGCGACTGTCTCTCCAACTTTAGTTGAACCGAGTGTGGCTATGCCCGGTCCTTGCGAAGGTTAAAACGGAGTCTATTTGACAAACTATCGTTGTGGTTTTGATGCGTAGGTGAGATTGGTTCTTGCTTAAGCCCGTAGCAGCCACGTAAAACTTGCAACAACAAAGTAGAGGACGTCTAACTTGTTTTTGCAGGGCATGTTGTGATGTGATATGGTCAAGGCATGATGATGAATTTTATTGTATGAGATGATCATGTTTTGTAACCGAGTTATCGGCAACTGGCAGGAGCCATATGGTTGTCGCTTTATTGTATGCAATGCAATCGCGATGTAATGCTTTACTTTATCACTAAGCGGTAGCGATAGTCGTGGAAACATAAGATTGGCGAGACGACAACGATGCTACGATGGAGATCAAGGTGTCGCGCCGGTGACGATGGTGATCATGACGGTGCTCCGGAGATGGAGATCACAAGCACAAGATGATGATGGCCATATCATATCACTTATATTGATTGCATGTGATGTTTATCTTTTTATGCATCTTATCTTGCTTTGATTGATGGTAGCATTATAAGATGATCTCTCACTAAATTATCAAGAAGTGTTCTCCCTGAGTATGCACCGTTGCCAAAGTTCATCGTGCCCAGACACCACGTGATGATCGGGTGTGATAAGCTCTACGTCCATCTACAACGGGTGCAAGCCAGTTTTGCACACGTAGAATACTCAGGTTAAACTTGACGAGCCTAGCATATGCAGATATGGCCTCGGAACACAGAGACCGAAAGGTTGAGCGTGAATCATATAGTAGATATGATCAACATAACGATGTTCACCATTGAAAACTACTCCATCTCACGTGATGATCGGTTATGGTTTAGTTGATTTGGATCACGTGATCACTTAGGGGATTAGAGGGATGTCTATCTAAGTGGGAGTTCTTAAGTAATTTGATTAATTGAACTTAAACTTATCATGAACTTAGTACCTGATAGTATCTTGCTTGTTTATGTTGATTGTAGATAGATGGCTCGTGTTGTTGTTCCGTTGAATTTTAATGCGTTCCTTGAGAAAGCAAAGTTGAAAGATGATGGTAGCAATTACACGGACTGGGTCCGTAACTTGAGGATTATCCTCATTGCTGCTCAGAAGAATTACGTCCTGGAAGCACCGCTGGGTGCCAGGCCTGCTGCTGGAGCAACACCAAATGTTATGAACGTCTGGCAGAGCAAAGCTGATGACTACTCGATAGTTCAGTGTGCCATGCTTTACGGCTTAGAATCGGGACTTCAACGACGTTTTGAACGTCATGGAGCATATGAGATGTTCCAGGAGTTGAAGTTAATATTTCAAGCAAATGCCCGGATTGAGAGATATGAAGTCTCCAATAAGTTCTATAGCTGCAAGATGGAGGAGAACAGTTCTGTCAGTGAGCATATACTCAAAATGTCTGGGTATAATAATCACTTGATTCAGATGGGAGTAAATCTTCCAGATGATTGCGTCATTGACAGAATTCTCCAATCACTGCCACCAAGCTACAAGAGCTTCATGATGAACTATAATATGCAAGGGATGAACAAGACTATTCCCGAGCTCTTCGCAATGCTGAAAGCTGCGGAGGTAGAAATCAAGAAGGAGCATCAAGTGTTGATGGTTAACAAGACCACTAGTTTCAAGAAAAAGGGCAAAGGGAAGAAGGGGAACTTCAAGAAGAACGGCAAGCTAGTTGCTGCTCAGGAGAAGAAACCCAAGTCTGGACCTAAGCCTGAAACTGAGTGCTTCTACTGCAAGCAGACTGGTCACTGGAAGCGGAACTGCCCCAAGTATTTGGCGGATAAGAAGGATGGCAAGGTGAACAAAGGTATATGTGATATACATGTTATTGATGTGTACCTTACTAGAGCTCGCAGTAGCACCTGGGTATTTGATACTGGTTCTGTTGCTAATATTTGCAACTCGAAACAGGGACTACGGATTAAGCGAACACTGGCGAAGGACGAGGTGACGATGCGCGTGGGAAACGGTTCCAAAGTCGATGTGATCGCGGTCGGCACGCTACCTCTACATCTACCTTCGGGATTAATATTAGACCTAAATAATTGTTATTTGGTGCCAGCGTTGAGCATGAAGATTATATCTGGATCTTGTTTGATGCGAGACGGTTATTCATTTAAATCAGAGAATAATGGTTGTTCTATTTATATGAGTAATATCTTTTATGGTCATGCACCTTTGAGGAGTGGTCTATTTTTGATGAATCTCGATAGTAGTAACACACATATTCATAATGTTGAAGCCAAAAGATGCAGAGTTGATAATGACAGTGCAACTTATTTGTGGCACTGCCATTTAGGTCATATCGGTATAAAGCGCATGAAGAAACTCCATACTGATGGACTTTTAGAACCACTTGATTATGAATCACTTGGTACTTGCGAACCGTGCCTCATGGGCAAGATGACTAAAACACCATTCTCCGGTACTATGGAGAGAGCAACAGATTTGTTGGAGATCATACATACAGATGTATGTGGTCCGATGAATATTGAGGCTCGTGGCGGATATCGTTATTTTCTCACCTTCACAGATAACTTAAGCAGATATGGGTATATCTACTTAATGAAACATAAGTCTGAAACATTTGAAAAGTTCAAAGAATTTTAGAGTGAAGTTGAAAATCATCGTAACAAGAAAATAAAGTTTCTACGATCTGATCGTGGAGGAGAATATTTGAGTTACGAGTTTGGTGTACATTTGAAAAATTGTGGAATAGTTTCGCAACTCACGCCACCCGAAACACCACAGCGCAATGGTGTTTCCGAACGTCGTAATCGTACTTTACTAGATATGGTGCGATCTATGATGTCTCTTACTGATTTACCGCTATCGTTTTGGGGTTATGCCTTAGAGACGGCCGCATTCACGTTAAATAGGGCACCATCAAAATCCGTTGAGACGACGCCTTATGAACTGTGGTTTGGCAAGAAACCAAAGTTGTCGTTTCTTAAAGTTTGGGGCTGCGATGCTTATGCGAAAAAGCTTCAACCTGATAAGCTCGAACCCAAATCGGAGAAATGTGTCTTCATAGGATACCCAAAGGAGACTGTTGGGTACACCTTCTATCACAGATCCGAAGGCAAGACATTCGTTGCTAAGAATGGATCCTTTCTAGAGAAGGAGTTTCTCTCGAAAGAAGTGAGTGGGAGGAAAGTAGAACTTGACGAGGTAACTGTACCCGCTCCCTTATTGGAAAGTAGTACATCACAGAAAACTGTTTCTGCGACACCTATACCAATTAGTGAGGAAGCTAATGATGATGATCATGAAACTTCAGGACAAGATACTACTGAACCTCGTAGGTCAACCAGAGCGAGATCCGCACCAGAGTGGTACGGTAATCCTATTCTGGAAATCATGCTGCTAGATCATGATGAACCTATGAACTATGAAGAAGCGATGGTGAGCCCAGATTCCGCAAAGTGGCTTGAAGCCATGAAATCTGAGATGGGATCCATGTATGAGAACAAAGTATGGACTTTGGTTGACTTGCCCGATGATCGGCAAGCAATTGAGAATAAATGGATCTTCAAGAAGAAGACTGACGCTGATGGTAATGTTACTGTCTACAAAGCTCGACTTGTCGCAAAAGGTTTTCGACAAGTTCAAGGGGTTGACTACGATGAGACCTTCTCACCCGTAGCGATGCTTAAGTCTGTCCGAATCATGTTAGCAATTGCCGCATTTTATGATTATGAAATTTGGCAGATGGATGTCAAAACTGCATTCCTGAATGGATTTCTGGAAGAAGAGTTGTATATGATGCAACCAGAAGGTTTTGTCAATCCAAAGGGAGCTAACAAAGTGTGCAAGCTCCAGCGATCCATTTATGGACTGGTGCAAGCCTCTCGGAGTTGGAATAAACGCTTTGATAGTGTGATCAAAGCATTTGGTTTTATACAGACTTTCGGTGAAGTCTGTATTTACAAGAAAGTGAGTGGGAGCTCTGTAGCATTTCTGATATTATATGTGGATGACATATTACTGATTGGAAATGATATAGAATTTCTGGATAGCATAAAGGGATACTTGAATAAGAGTTTTTCAATGAAAGACCTTGGTGAAGCTGCTTACATATTAGGCATAAAGATCTATAGAGATAGATCAAGACGCTTAATTGGACTTTCACAAAGCACATACCTTGACAATATTTTGAAGAAGTTCAAAATGGATCAAGCAAAGAAAGGTTTCTTGCCTGTGTTACAAGGTGTGAAGTTGAGTCAGACTCAATGCCCGACCACTTCAGAAGATAGAGAGAAAATGAAAGATGTTCCCTATGCTTCAGCCATAGGCTCTATCATGTATGCAATGCTGTGTACCAGACCTGATGTGTGCCTTGCTATAAGTCTAGCAGGGAGGTACCAAAGTAATCCAGGAGTGGATCACTGGACAGCGGTCAAGAACATCCTGAAATACCTGAAAAGGACTAAGGATATGTTTCTCGTATATGGAGGTGACAAAGACCTCACCGTAAAAGGTTACGTTGATGCAAGCTTTGACACTGATCCGAACGATTCTAAATCGCAAACTGGATACGTGTTTACATTAAACGGTGGAGCTGTCAGTTGGTGCAGTTCTAAACAAAGCGTCGTAGCGGGATCTACATGTGAAGCGGAGTACATAGCTGCTTCGGAAGCAGCGAACGAGGGAGTCTGGATGAAGGAGTTCATATCCGATCTAGGTGTCATACCTAGTGCATCGGGTCCAATGAAAATCTTTTGTGACAATACTGGTGCAATTGCCTTGGCAAAGGAATCCAGATTTCACAAGAGGACCAAGCACATCAAGAGACGCTTCAATTCCATCCGGGATCTAGTCCAGGTGGGAGACATAGAGATTTGCAAGATACATACGGATCTGAATGTTGCAAACCCGTTGACTAAGCCTCTTCCACGAGCAAAACATGATCAGCACCAAGGCTCCATGGGTGTTAGAATCATTACTGTGTAATCTAGATTATTGACTCTAGTGCAAGTGGGAGACTGAAGGAAATATGCCCTAGAGGCAATAATAAAGTTATTATTTATTTCCTTATATCATGATAAATGTTTATTATTCATGCTAGAATTGTATTAACCAGAAACATAATACATGTGTGAATACATAGACAAACTTAGTGTCACTAGTATGCCTCTACTTGACTAGCTCGTTAATCAAAGATGGTTATGTTTCCTAACCATGAACAAGGTGTTGTTATTTGATTAACGAGGTTACATCATTAGTTGAATGGTATGATTGACATGACCCATTTCATTAGCTTAGCACCCGATCGTTTAGTATGTTGCTATTGCTTTCTTCATGACTTATACATGTTCCTATGACTATGAGATTATGCAACTCCCGTTTACCGGAGGAACACTTTGTGTGCTACCAAACGTCACAACATAACTGGGTGATTATAAAGGAGCTCTACAGGTGTCTCCAAAGGTAGATGTTGGGTTGGTGTATTTCGAGATTAGGATTTGTCACTCCGATTGTCGGAGAGGTATCTCTAGGCCCTCTCGGTAATGCTCATCACATAAGCCTTGCAAGCATTGCAGCCAATGAGTTAGTTGCGAGATGATGTATTACGGAACGAGTAAAGAGACTTGCCGGTAACGAGATTGAACTAGGTATTGGATACCGACGATCGAATCTCGGGCAAGTAACATACCGATGACAAAGGGAACAACATATGTTGTTATGCGGTCTGACCGATAAAGATCTTCGTAGAATATGTAGGAGCCAATATGGGCATCCAGGTCCCGCTATTGGTTATTGACCGGAGATGTGTCTCAGTCATGTCTGCATTATTCTCGAACCGTAGGGTCCGCACGCTTAACGTTATGATGACAGTTATTATGAGTTTATGCATTTTGATGTACCGAAGTTAGTTCGGAGTCCCGGATGTGATCATAGACATGACGAGGAATCTCGAAATGGTCGAGACATAAAGATTGATATATTGGAAGCCTATGTTTGGATATCGGAAGTGTTCCGGGTGAAATCGGTATTTTACCGGAGTACCGGGAGGTTACCAGAACCCCCCCGGAGCTGTATGGGCCTTAATAAGCTTTAGTGGAAAGGAGAAGGGGCAGCCCAAGATGGGCCGCGCGCCTCCCCCCTCCCCTAGTCCTATTAGGACAAGGAGAGGTGGCCGGCCCCCCTCTCTCTCTTTCCCCCTCAGCGAATCCTACTCCAACTAGGATTGGGGGGAGGAATCCTACTCCCAGAGGGAGTAGGACTCCCTTGGCGCGCCCTCCTTGGCCGGCCGGCCCCCTCCCCTTGGCTCCTTTATATACGGAGGCAGAGGACACCCCTAGACACACAAGTTGATCATTGAGATCGTTCCTTAGCCGTGTGTGGTGCCCCCTGCCACCATATTCCACCTCGATTATATTGTAGCAGTGCTTAGGCGAAGCCCTGCGACGGTAGAATATCAAGATCGTCACCAAGCCGTCGTGCTGACGGAACTCCTCCCCGACGCTTTGCTGGATCAGAGCCCGGGGATCGTCATCGAGCTGTACGTGTGCTAAGAACTCGGAGGTGCCGGAGTAACGGTGCTTGGATCGGTCGGATCGGGAAGACGTACGACTACTTCCTCTACGTTGTGTCAACGCTTCCGCAGTCGGTCTGCGTGGGTACGTAGACAACACTCTCCCCTCTCGTTGCTGTGCATCACCATGATCTTGCGTGTGCGCAGGAAATTTTTTGAAATTACTACGTTTCCCAACACAGAGGCACAAAACTGAACGTTGAGCTCCATAGGAGTCACAATAGGGCGCTCATCACTGAGAGCAGCGCGAGTAAGAAGATCCTGAATTGTTTACAGGGACATTTTGGTGTAGGGACTAAAAAAACTCCATGTCAGTCCCATCTAAACCAAAGAGGAGGGACTTTTAGGGACTAAAAGTGGGCATTTGGGACTAAAGAAAGAAGACCCCGAGGGAGTCTTTGTGGGACTTTTTCCAAAAGTTGCCCCTACCATGCATCGCACCTTGTCTCTATTAGTTCATTACTAGGGGTAACATGGTATTTTAGCATGTCATTTAATAACCTCTAGTCCATGTTTAGTCCCTAGAACCCAGCAGGTAGGGACTAGGGATTTTTTAACCAAACAAGGCCTTAGATTAACAATAGCTAATGAGTTGCATGGGACAGTGGACGCACCAGCACCATGTGCATCTACCGATGTACTGTGGTCATGCACAGTCTGTTGCAACAAAGAACAAACAACCAAGGAGCATATTTGTGTTGGTCCCAGTTTTGTTATCTTTAGACGCCTTTCCCTATGTGAGCGCAGTAAATCTAGTCCTGCTCAAACTCTACAGCCTTGTCCCTTCCTTTCCTTTTTGAACTAGTACTTTCACCCCTTCCTTTCCTCTTTGAACCATGTCCTAGATTTATGCGATACAACTTTCCCCACAACTTTCCCCCATTCCTTTCCTCTTTGAACCACGTCCTAGATTAATGCTATACAACTTTCCCCCTTCATTTCCTCTTTGAACCACGTCCTAGATTCATGCTATATACAACTTTTCCCACTACTTTCCCCCACTCCTTTCCTCTTTGAATCACGTCCTAGATTCATGGTATACATGCAGCTAGAGCAATGCATGTGGAGTAATTAAATTATACCTTAAGGTTCTTGGGGCGTGGTTCAGTGGGCGACGGGACGGCGGCGAAGAAGAAGAAGGGGTCGGAGGCCCTCCCGCGCCGCCGTTGGGTGGAAAGTGAACAGCTGCGCCGGTAGTCCCTCACCGACGGCGACAGCGTTAAGCCTCCTTCCCTTCCCGGCGGACGGATCCCGCCGGCTCTTTGAGCAGCAGTGAGGGGAGAGAGAGGCCAACGACGTCTTGTTTAGATCTGGAGAGGGTGAGAGAGTGTGAAGAGAGAAACTACAAGCGCTGAGGCTCCAGCGGGAGAGGGCGACAGAGTGTGAAGAGAGCAACTACAAGCGTTGTGGCTCCAGCGTATACATATATACTAGAGAGAGAGTGTGAAGCGTGCAAACACTAGAAAACATTTTGACCAGTCAAAGAATCCTCCTGGCACAAATTATGCTCAAGTGTAGTTATCGAACCCGAGACCTCAAGTTTGATGAGCGAACAGGCTAACCAGCTACACAACCCTCCCATTATGTTCAACGAGAGGGAAATAACCTTTTATACATTCCTGCATTCATGTGACAAGCATGCCGTGTTTTTTTTGTGTGTGTGGGAGTAATTGGGATTTCAATCATAATCGTGTCATGTGGCTTTGGTGGTAAGACTATCCACAATGGTGCAGAAATAATGCAGCCTTAGTCACCTTACCTCTCTCCACGTAGTACGTTGGGTCCCACCAGTCAGAGGGTGAAACAAACAAATTAATAAGAAAAATTAAAAGCGCCAGCGGTGTATCTTACCTCACACATCTAGCTACTGCTCGGGAACACTGTCCAATTGATCCCTCTGTTCGCTCACGTACTATTTTAAGTGAATCCTTATTATAACATGCACACAAATTTTGGGCACTTGTATTCGACTTAAGTCAGTGTGCCACCGTATCTCGTATACTTACTACTCCCTCCGTCTAGGTGAAATAAGTCACGTTAGAAGGTGCAAGGGGACCAAGGTGCGCGCGCGCACGCGCGCGCGTGTGTGTGTGTTTAACACCATGTGTGCGTTAGAGAGAGCGACAGATCGACCTACTCCTACAGAGAGATGTTGTGTAGTGTACGATTTTAGCCGCGAGAGTCGATGCATCCTCTGGTTTTCGAGCGTGTCCGGTAGGGACATGCGGACAGCTGCCACGCCCGCTCCTGACCAGCCTGGCCCACCCAAAGCCCCTCCATCGCCCGCAAGCGCTTCCCGCCCAAAACAGTCAGCGCCGCTCCAAAGAATCGGTGCCGCATTCATGCCCGGGCAGAGCGGACGCGACCTCTCACTGGCGCAAGAGTGATGGTTGCTTCGTCCGTCCAACTTACTGATGGGTCTATGTGATTTGACGGCTCATTGGTCTTTATTACTGAGGTGGTAGGACTGCTGGATGTCCCACGCTTTCGGCAAAAGGAGGTATACTACTACTAGATTACAATTTTCTCCATTCTTACAGCGGAGGCGTGCAAGAGCAGTGAAAACACGCAGGCTCAGTGATTACATGGCCCACCTCACACTATCACCATGCGACACCTAACTCTTTACATAGTACTCCCTCCGTTCCTAAATATTACTAGATGAGTCCCCGCGCGTTGACGCGGAACAGCGGTATATCTCTCTGCGCAAAATTATTGATTTCATAGAACAAAAAAAACTCTATAACCTCATGACAAATGTGGTATACAAACTAAATAAACACCCATCATCATTTAGATTATCCCACGTAAGGAAAAAAGATCAGCCAACTCCTACTGCATAATGGGATTATATTTTTCTTTTTGACATGTTAATGGGACTTAAAATCTCACTTACATGCATGCTACCGGTGCATGCTTGCATGCAGACATGTTGATGTGATTTAAAACCCACTCACATGCATGTGGCATGGTATTTCCGCATGCTTGCATGTGGCTTAGTGCGGAGCCTCTCAACGTCAAAATCAGACGGCTATTATGGACTGATTTACTTCATCTAACGGCTACATCAATTTTGATGACGTGGCTCAAGGAGAGGATAGAGAATTCCTAGTAGTGGGGGCTAGCTATTACTAGTAGATATAAGTCTTTGTAGAGATTCCACTACATACAGAACAAAATGAATGAATCTACACTTAAAATGCATCTATATACATCCGCATGTGGTTCATGGTGAAATGTCTACATAGACTTATATTTAGGAATGGAGGAAGTACGAGTATAGTACGTACTGTAATTTATCAGCGAGATAAATTTGTACAATGCTGAAGCTTCCAGCTTCGGTTACATGTATCTTGCGTCCAAGGTTGCCCGTTGCAACATTTCATCAAATACAAAGGAGACTAACATGCATGCTATTGCATCTCAATGATTGACAGATCATAGCAAATATGTACTCCCTCCGTTCCAAAATAAGTTTCTCAACTTTGTGCAAACTTTAGTACAAAGTTGTACTACTACTAAAGTTGACACTTATTTTGGAACAGAGGCGGCTAAAGAAAAAAATGATCCATGCAGTCCATAGCCCTTGAACCGTGAACCCTGACCAGGCTTAAATTTGCTGGCAACGTTCGAGCTTCCTAATAAATGAAGTTTGCAACCTTTTGACCATCGGATCATTTTGTGCACTTTCACCAAAATCGAGATGAGCATCCCTATGGCAAAGAAATTGAACAAGCATGATTAGAATAAGATTACTAGGACTAGTTGATGAGACATAAACTCATCACAAATACAGTACGTAGAAGTCAGTAGAGGTATGTGTGGGGCAAAGAAGTAGAGAAATATCCACAAGGAGTGATGTGGGCAGCTGGAGCAGTGGTGCAAGCCGGCTGTAAAGGGAGTTGTACCTGAGGGACGTAGCTCAACCTTGAGGAGGGTGGCGGGAGGCGGCAACTGCCCATGTCATGGCAGTGAGCAAGGGACGAAGGTAACCTCACCGGCTTTGTGAGAGAGAACGGCAGGGACCCCTGATCGGGACATGCCGACAGTGGGTTTTCACTGTCGGCGTCGGCCACCGCATCTACACTAAGCATCTGTAGCGACCCGACCCGAATGGATCAAGTCTCTGTGCTTAAGTGTCATCCCTGGATCGGCATGCTGACACACACAGTACTCGAGGATTTATAACATAGGTAAATCACATGTATATGTAACGTAAATACTATTACCTCAATCCAAATAGCGGAAGTAACAAGGTTGTGGATTCCCATCAACACCAACGGCAAAGTTGAGTGTAGAAGTCGTAACCCTAACGCATCACTTACTCATCGTAAGATTCCTGCAACATGAGACGTTGCAGCCACAAAGGGTCAGTACATTGAATGTACTGGCAAATTCACACCAGAGGATAATGATGAATAAAGGCTATCACTACATGCATATTTGGCTGGTGGAAAGACTCTAGGGTTATAAGGTTTTTGCGAAAAGCCAAATTTTCCCTACTACAAAGGAATAAATTTTATTTAACTATCATGGTGGTTGTTAAACATTGAGAATGGTTGACAGCATTCTCAATCCCAATTAAGCATCATCATTAAAACCCAACAATATTCATTTAAAGTAACGTGATGAGATTCACATGATAATCCAGGTACTAGATACTCAAGATGTCCATAACCGAGGACACGGCTAATCATGATTAGTTTATACACTCTGCAGAGGTTTGCGCACTTTTCCCCACAAGACTCGATCGCCTCCGTTTGGTTTCTCGCACTACATGGTGTTTGAGAAACGGATGACCGAGACACAGTCTTTCAGAAGCACTAGCACCTTACGATGGATAGACCGGTACACCTACTTTCCCCTACATCTGCTAGTCTACCCTGTAAGAGTTCGCACGACTTAATCAACTATGCCAGAGCCCATAATGGCTTGTGGCTGCACACGGAAGTTTCTAGTATGAATAATCTCATGATCCCTTTGAGCCTGGGTGGCGAACCATAGGATGATCACACGGTAACCCCGGGATCTCCTAGGATAACACTGGTATATCCCCAGGGTGCCCCAACCAATCCACCCAGATGTGTATTATAGTAGCCACCTTAAGTTAAACCTTAGTTAACAATAATCTCTCACATCTTTCATGAATTCTCTCAAACCAATCCACGTCTACGTGCATAGCATAGCGATATAAGCATAACGTAGAAGTAACTCCCAGGGGTTTGATAATAAAATGGCAATAGGTTCTACCTCATCATCTACTTCCCAACCCACATGTTAATGACATCCTAACCATGCAATGTTTGAGGATTGGAACTAATGCATAAAAACTGGGTGATAAAGGGTATGATCAAAGTGTGAACTTGCCTGCAATGTTGATGAAGATGATTCGCACTCAAAACTCTTGATAGATCTACTCGTCACACTCTGGTCAATCTATCGTAGGCAAGCAATAGTAACCACACATAAGCAATCATTCAAAAGATCAGAAAGATCGAAGAAGTCGATTCAGAAAACATCAAAACCAAACAAATAACTCTTGCAGCATAAAACAATTTCTAACAGTACCAAAATTATGTGAATTTGGCCTTATTAGAATGTCTAGGTCAAGAGCTTCGATTTGCAAAAAGAATGAACTCAAACGGAGCTATGAAACTCAAGTTATGATCAAACGAAGTTTGAATTCAAATCTGATCTAATTCAAATTTTAAACCTTTCAAAAACATGTTTGAGTTGGACTACTGGATAGAGGAGATCATAACGAAGACGTGAGCGTTGGTTTCGTTGGATTTGGACTAACGAGTAAAAAGTTATGATCGATTGAAGTACAGGGACTAAATTGTAGGGAAACTAATTACGAACAGGTCCCTGACTAAAATTAACAGAAAAAGCTAAATAACGAACGTTCGCTAAGTAGTTCTAAACAAAGGATGTTCTCTAAATAGATCTAACTAAAAAAAACTAAACCGGTTTTTTAAATGAAAACCGAAGTAAACCTAAAGGAAAAAAATAATTAAACCGGACCAGGACGGTTTTATACCGGTTTGGCCGGTTCGGGCGGATTGGCCGGTGGGTCATCGGCGGCGGCGGTTACGGCGGCGGAGGCGAGCTCCGGCGACTGCAGCGACGGCGGCGTCGGGCGACGACGGCGGCAACAGCTAGCGGCGCAGACGGTGGCTACGCAGGGCGGAGGAGGCAGTGGCGAGGCGCGGCAAGGCGGCACGGCTTTGTAGCGGCGGCGGCGGAATCTGCGGCGGCGGCGGCGCGAGATGCGAGGGCTGCGGCGGCTCAAGGCGTCGCGGGGCTCGAGGGGCCGGCTATTTATGGAGGAGGACGGCGCGGTGGCGTGCGGGAGGGGGCAGAGGAGGCCGGGGCGGGCACGGCGAGCAAGGCAGCGCGGCGGCGGACTCGGGAGGCGTGCGGGTGTCGAACTCCTCCCGGAGTCGGAGGCGGCGGTGCGGGCGCGTGGGCCGGCTGGGCCGTGGCCTGGCTGGCTGGCTGGGCCGGCCCGGTCGATCCAGAAGTTTTTTTATATAAACATTTTTGAGACAATTAAAATAATAAAACGAAATAACTAAAAATATTATATAGGCATATAATATATCAAAATTTTTAGAAAAAGATTTTCTACGACGTGAACATTTTTATAAATTCAAATAAAATCCACAAAAATTCAGATAAATCAAAGAGTGCTACTGGTCTATTAAAATCCAACAAAAATCATTTTAAAAATACCAAAATGATTTCAAATTAATTTTTCTCCAATTTTTTATTGTAGGGAATCATGTTACCCTAATTTCCATATATTTTATTTTTGGAGAAAAATAATTTGAATAAAACTCAAATAACCCCAAATTGAAAATAAATTCAAAAGAACTTTGAATTCAATTCTTTGAAACTCCCAACTCATATTTCATATAATTTGAAGAAGTCATTTTATCTTCTCTCATGAAAATCATTGAGCTGCATGAAGTTTATGAAATGAAATATTTCCAAATGAAATTGAATTATTTTCAAATACCCTTTCATTTAATTTAAATGGAAGAAGTCATATCATCTTCGCTCAAGGGTTTTGTATTTGAAAAGAATTTGAATTCATGGAGATCAGAAAGCAAATATGAAAGTTTGGGAAAGTCCTTTTATTCCCTCTCATTTAACTTTCAAAAAGTTTCGAATTTCACTCAATCAATCACACAACAATCAAACAAACAATGTACCTATCTATTTAATATAACATTCCAAAATTTAGAATTTTGGGATGTTACAAACCTACCACCCTTAAAATGAATCTCGTCCTCGAGATTCGGAGAGGCTAGAAATAGGTTAGGTTCGGGGTCTTCTCAAAATCCATCGTTCGTCTCCGGGTCTCGGGTGCTACCACCCTTAGAAACATTGTTACGGTTCCATCAAAACTCATATACTTCATCCATATTGTTATCAGTGTCGGTCTTCTCAGATCTTCAGGATAATTCCTTATCTGGCTCTTTCGGTAGTGGCATAACCTTTTCCTCAATTCTTCTGTCCTTTCCTCTTGGTAAGGTTATTCCGAGATTGGGTCTTCTTAGCTGACGGGTCTGGCGCCAAAACTAAACAACTAATCAATATCTCATGGTGGTCAACAATTTATGGTTTCTCCTGCAGGAAATGGGTCTGGGTTGATCCTCACCGTATAACCTACGGTTGGCAACAACTGCCGTGTACAAGGGAAAAATACTTATACCATTCTAAGTTTAAACAGGGTTTTGATCGTCGTCTCTTTACTATAGGTAAGTCACTCAGATTTACCATCCCACATATCAAGGCGAATAATAAGAGTAAGTCAGTATGGTGATCAATCCATCCCGCACCCAAATCATTACCTTGTATACGGTTTAGCGAATCTCGCATACTAACACTCAGTCATCCTCACAAGCATTGCAGAATTTCTCTTGTCGACGAACCAAGTTCGGAATAATCCATTGATTCTGCAAGCCAAACAAACATCTATCGTTCCTTCACAACTCTCAGGTTTTGCGTTACTCCTATAAAATTGTCTGCCGATAAACGTCGTATCTTCCTCCAGGGTTTTTCCTTGAGCAAGAATGTGCTTGCTTCTTGGTAGGTCCTGGGGCCTGTGGGTTATGGCCCATCTCATCACTTGTAGTCCTTGAACTTATCATCGGGCAACTGATCATTATTCCAACTTCCAACTTCCTAGTATTCTTAAATCCATCCAATTTTATTGACTTCCTTCCTTCTATTGGCACCAAACTAGGACATAATTACTCAGACTCATCATGGAGTTTCCATTGATCCATATTTCCGACATCATACCTCCTTTATATCCAATAGTAATCTATTTCTTCATCCTCGTGGAATATCCCACATACCGAGATAAAAAAACTTATACTTATGAAGTCCATATTCCACTTCGTGGAACATCATTATCCTTTCCAGGTTCAAGCGTCCTTACAGGGGAACATTGTCCATCTCTGCATGGCACTTCTTCCACTGGGAAAACGTGAAACACATCATGAATTCCTGACAGTCCTTCGGGTGACTTCAACTTGTTGTCCACTTCTCCCATACGCTCCAAAAGTCGGTATGGTCCTACCAATCTCGGGGCTAACTGTCCCTTAACTCCAAATTGTTTAACTCCTCGCAGAGGGAACACATGAAGACATGCTCTATCTCCAATTTCATAGACTACCTCCTTGTGTTTTTAAGTCTGCATATCTCCTTTGCCTGGACTAAGCTACCTTCAGTCTATCTCGAATCAACTTAACATTCTCTTCTGACTCCTTTGATCACATTTGGTCCAAACAACTGACGGTCTCCAACTTTATCCCACATACTCTTGGGGTTTCACACATATCGAGACAAAACTCATATTCATTTTGTCCGAAATCCACTCAGTGGGGTATCCTTATCTTTTCCAGGGGTCAACGGTTCTTACAGGGTACTACCACCCTTAAAATGCACAAATCTTCCATAGACCATATTTCTCATAACCTCAGAATGGCCAAAATTCTTCTTCATAGAGTAACAACTCATAAGATCCATATCAGTACCAACGATGCTAACTTTATTCATTCTCAAGTGATTACAATCTCTCGCTTTTCCATTACATGTCTCAGCTCAACACCTCAATATAAAAGAAAATGTTCTCACTTCCGCTGCTCCATTTCTTTTGTTGCAAACTCAACTATCTAGCACAAGTTTCCTTCTCCTTGGGGCATTCTCTGGCAAAGTTCCCTGCTCCATTACAACTAAAACATATTACTTCTGACAAGTATCGAGGTTTCCTTTTTGGGCAATTGTTGAGGTAGTGCCCTGACTCTTTGCACCTGTGACAGGTGATATGACTCAGATCCTTCCTGGAATCCACTCTGCTTCTCTTCCTGGACCTTTCCATCCCAATCATGGCTTCTATTTCCTGTGGGTCATACTCTATTTCCTCCGTCGGGAATTCTACTAGATCCCCATTCAAACAATTTTGGGAGATGTGTCCTTCTTCTCCACATGAATAGCAAAACTTAGTGCAGGGTTTACTCGGGTCTTCTTTAGGTGTGTCCTCCATCACAGCTTCTTCTAAAATTTCCATGAGGGCTCCTTTCATTACTTCTTTCTTCTGCTGGATGGTTCGTTGTACAATGGGGTAATTGTGACACTGAGCAGGATAGTGGGTAGTCCCTTCACACAAGAAACAAGTAATCTGTGTAGTTGGGCATTCTTCAACTGGGTGACTTCCTTCACAATTAGTGCATTCATCCTTGTGTTCTTTATGGGTGTGTCCTATTTCTCCACAAATCTTGCATGCACAAGGTTTCTTCATATCCTTTCCATAAGGCTTCAACTTCTGGGACACAAATCGAGACTTTGGCAAAGTCAACTTAAATTCTTTCCAAGTGGTTGCTCTTTGCCATCCATTGATGGTTTGGTACATCCTCCACCAAGTAGCAGCACCTCTTTCAAAGCACTGAAGAGCATGATGGGTCATACCATGTCCAACTATAGGGTTATTCTTCATGTGATCCTCCATGTTCTGAATCCATCGGTCTGTCTCCAGCTGACTCATCGGTCCAGAAAAACATGAGTTCATCTCCATTCGTCCTCTATTGGGTCCATGGGTTTGGGGTGAGATAAGAGAATAGAGAGGGATACACACAATACAAACAAAAGTTTTGAAAAGACAGATTTTATTTGTGGCTGTCGGGAAAAACATCAAACAAAAGACAGCTCACAAACGTTGCATCTAACGTAGGTATATAATAGGGGTTTGGTCTTCTAAAGGTCAATAAATATTCAACTCTCCAAACTCTTCAAGCCTTGTTCATGCCTCCAATGTCTTCTTCCGATCATGCTTGTATTTCTCAAGTTCTTTTGCCAGATCAACTATGTTGACGCGAAGTCTCTTGTGACGTCCTTTAATATTCTGGAGTTGCGTTCCAAGCCTCTAGTTTCAACATCCTTCGCATGAACCATGGTCCTACTGTCCTTCAATTCCCGACGAATCTCTGGTATCTCGAGGTTTTGCTCCTCCAGCTTGGCTACTTCAGCTTCTTGGACCTAAGTTCTTCACGAACTGTTTTCTTGTCAAATACGGCTTCCTGCAGATCAACCCTAAACTTCTTGATGTATTACTCCAAATCTTGGTGATACACCAGCTAAGTTTAAAACATCATATTTTGCTGATTAGGTGTTCCATTAGCCCTTTGTCAACCAATCCTTCCAACGGAATGCATGCTTAACTTAGCACGGTGGCAATAGCATAAGCGGGCGTTAAAATCTTGGATAGCCGTGTTTCTGCTCTTGCCATTTCCATGAGCTATCTCTCCATAGTTGATATCTCCTACCTTAGGGTGTTCCTTGACAAAACTTCGAGTTCTCATGCTCCTTGTTTCAGTCTTTCTCCGATACACCTTGATCTCGGGTGTTGACAACTTCCATAGTCTGCCAAGTTCCATAAGGGTAGCCTTCCTAGGTCACACAAATCTGGGAATTCTTCAGAGCCTTCAAATTCTACTTGTCTTCAGATTCTTCAACAGTTGTAGTTTCCATTATTATAATGTATGATAAAATCCTCTTCATTCCGAATGGTCTCAGTTGTCCAATATCTTGCACTTCTTGGAGTGATCTCATTAGTCGAATCTTTGTGTGGTCAAAGGGGAATGGGGTATGGTCTCACTAAAGGGAATATTTGAATAAGCTCAGAAGAGAAGAGAGGTAAAAGGTCTTTTTGAAAGGGAAAGTTGTAGAGAAAAATCTTTGCTATGGGCTTGCCAGTTTCTAGGGTCACGTCCTACAGTCAACATGTGCTCTGATACCATATTGTAGCGACCCGACCCGAATAGATCAAGTCTCTGTGCTTAAGTGTCATCCCTAGATCGGTATGCTGACACACACAGTACTCGAGGATTTATAACAGAGGTAAATCACATGTATATGTAACGTAAATACTATTACCTTAATCCAAATAGCGGAAGTAACAAGGTTGTGGATTCCCATCAACACCAACGGCAAAGTTGAGTGTAGAAGTCGTAACCCTAACGTGCATAGCATAGCATAGCATAGCAATCCAATCCATGAATTCTCTCAAACCAATCCAATCCAATCCAATCCAATCTCTCACATCTTTCATGAATTCTCTCAAACCAATCCACGTCTACGTGCATAGCATAGCGATATAAGCATAACATAGAAGTAACTCCCAGGGGTTTGATAATAAAATGGCAATAGGTTCTACCTCATCATCTACTTCCCAACCCACATGTTAATGACATCCTAACCATGCAATGTTTGAGGATTGGAACTAATGCATAAAAACTGGGTGATAAAGGGTATGATCAAAGTGTGAACTTGCCTGCAATGTTGATGAAGATGATTCACACTCAAAACTCTTGATAGATCTACTCGTCACACTCTGGTCAATCTATCGTAGGCAAGCAATAGTAACCACACATAAGCAATCATTCAAAAGATCAGAAAGATCGAAGAAGTCGATTCAGAAAACATCAAAACCAAACAAATAACTCTTGCAGCATAAAACAATTTCTAACAATACCAAAATTATGTGAATTTGGCCTTATTAGAATGTCTACGTCAAGAGCTTCGATTTGCAAAAAGAATCAACTCAAACGGAGCTACGAAACTCAAGTTATGATCAAACGAAGTTTGAATTCAAATCTGATCTAATTCAAATTTTAAACCTTTCAAAAACATGTTTGAGTTGGACTACTGGATAGAGGAGATCATAACGAAGACGTGAGCGTTGGTTTCGTTGGATTTGGACTAACGAGTAAAAAGTTATGATCGATTGAAGTACAGGGACTAAATTGTAGGGAAACTAATTATGAATAGGTCCCTGACTAAAATTAACAGAAAAAAGCTAAATAACGAACGTTCGCTAACTAGTTCTAAACAGAGGATGTTCTCTAAATAGATCTAACTAAAAAAACTAAACCGGTTTTTTTTAAACGAAAACCGAAGTAAACCTAAAGGAAAAAAAAATAATTAAACCGGACCAGGACGGTTTTATACCGGTTTGGCCGGTTCGGGCGGATTGGCCAGTGGGTCATCGGCGGCGGCGGTTACGGCGGCGGAGGCGAGCTCCGGCGACTGCAGCGACGGCGGCGTCGGGCGACGACGGCGGCAGGAGCTAGCGGCGCAGACGGTGGCTACGCAGGGCGGAGGAGGCAGCGGCGAGGCGCGGCAAGGCGGCGCGGCTTTGTAGCGGTGGCGGCAGAATCTGCGGCGGCGGCGCGAGATGCTAGGGCTGCGGCGGCTCAAGGCGTCGCGGGGCTCGAGGGGCCGACTATTTATGGAGGAGGACGGCGCGGTGGCGTGCGGGAGGGGGCAGAGGAGGCCGGGACGGGCACGGCGAGCAAGGCGGCGCGGCGGCGGACTCCTCCCGGAGTCGGAGGCGGCGGTGCGGGCGCGTGGGCTGGCTGGGCCGTGGCCTGGCTGGCTGGCTGGGCCGGCCCGGTCGTTCCAGAAGTTTTTTTTATAAACATTTTTCAGACAATTAAATAATAAAACGAAATAACTAAAAATATTATATAGGCATATAATATATCAAAATTTTCAGAAAAAGATTTTCTACGACGTGAACATTTTTATAAATTCAAATAAAATCCACACAAATTCAGATAAATCAAAGAGCGCTACTGGTCTATTAAAATCCAACAAAAATCATTTTAAAAATACCAAAATGATTTCAAATTAATTTTTCTCCAATTTTTTATTGTAGGGAATCATGTTACCCTAATTTCCATATATTTTATTGTTGGAGAAAAATAATTTGAATAAAACTCAAATAACCCCAAATTGAAAATAAATTCAAAAGAACTTTGAATTTAAATCTTTGAAACTCCCAACTCATATTTCATATAATTTGAAGAAGTCATTTTATCTTCTCTCATGAAAATCATTGAGCTACATGAAGTTTATGAATTGAAATATTTCCAAATGAAATTCAATTATTTTCAAATACCCTTTCATTTAATTTAAATGGAAGAAGTCATATCATCTTCGCTCAAGGGTTTTGTATTTGAAAAGAATTTGAATTTATGGAGATCAGAAAGCAAATATGAAAGTTTGGGAAAGTCCTTTTATTCCCTCTCATTTAACTTTCAAAAAGTTTCGAATTTCACTCAATCAATCACACAACAATCAAACAAACAATCTACCTATCTATTTAATATAACATTTCAAAATTTAGAATTTTGGGATGTTACAGCATCCACCCCTTCCCCAAGCGGACATGATCCGCTGGGATGTTAGAGATGTGGCCACAGTCGTTTTGTGCGAGAGAGTGTGAAGAGAGCAACCCCAGCAAGCAACCGTGTAGGCTGGCCCGTCCTGACTATGTATATAGTGGAGCGGTTTCCTTTTCTCTCCATATGAACCTATCATATTGCGTACGTGCCACTGAAGAAGAAAAAACTTTATTTATGAATGACGTGGCACCTACTACTCGTTCTCCTATAACCTTGCGCTTGGCATCTCCAAAATATTAACCTTGCGATTGGCTCTTCGCCTCTTCAAGAAGTCGAGCAATAATGGTAGTGTAGTATATATCGTTCTGGCTATATGAGACCGAATGAATTGCTGCACGTCCACCACATGGGCGAGGGTCGAGGGGCGAGGGAGAGTGCTACATACGGAGCAAAATGAGTGAATCTACACTCTAAAATACGTCTATATACATCAGTGTTTGGAGTATGTACTAGTAGTTCATATTGAAATCTACTAAAGGACATATATATTCCAAACAATATGATATAATCTCTATAACCAAGGTAGTAGGGACGAGGAGTAAACAGAGGGAGTAGTAAATTTTTCTCCTTGTCCTGCGAGCCACCGCGCGCATGGGCGAGGGAGCGGGCGTAAGGCGTAGTAAGAAAGCTTCACCTCATCCTGCGAGCCACCGTGCCCGTGGGCGGGGGAGACGGCGTACTAAGCAAGCTTCTCCTCGTTCTGTGAGTTGACGGGACACATCAAAAGTACTCCAATGTATAGAGCCTTGCCTCTAAGGTAGGCCCCACATGGTTTGCCTCTTTTTTTAACATAACACGTCAAGTCGCAATTTGTTTGTTCACCCGTGGTAGACGATCCTCCCTCCACCAAGTGGACAACCAGTACACGTGCCAAATTACCATGTGGGCTGCCTTTTTGTACAGAAATGAGCTCCACCGTGTACCCGCGCGGGTGTGGTTGGGAAAGAGACGGGAGTACGTGCGCCGTGCATGCACCTCTTCTCTTCATGCACGTCCCCCACCTACGTGGGTGTGTGTGAGAGATACAAACCGCGTTCGTGAGTGTTTTTTGTTTTGGGGTGGGGGTGGGGTGGGGGGTTGATTTCGTGAATTATTTGTGGGAATATGTGTCTATGACATCTCAAACAAAATTTTGCATGCAATGTGTGTGAAATGGAGGATTATCCATATCATACATAGAGGGTTGGGCAATCCACGAGAAGAGAGGGAGGGGTCATGGCTATCGATACAGTCGAAGAGAGGATCAAGTGGGTGGGTGCGAGATCAATGAAGAGAGCCATCGAAATTGTGTGTGTGTACAAGTCAAAGATATAGGGCGACTGGCCTACCGGAACGTTAGAGGGAACACGTCAAGTTTGTGTGTGGCAGGGAGACATGACTAGAGCGCTCGATGTATCAGTGTGTGTGTGGGGGAGGGGGTGGTGGGAGGGGTAGGCAGAGGCCTAACTATAGAGGTAGAACGACTCGTATATGTGTTGAGAAGGAGAGACCCAACTATGTCTTGAGGGAGATCGGTCGACATCCATACATAACTGAAGGACGGGAAATATGATGGGAGAGAGAGAGAGGAGAGAGAGAGGGAGGGAGAGGGAGGGAGAGGGGTAGAGTGCTGGATGGGTGATGGAGTTGCTTCTCGAAGATGGTGGGAGAGGCCTACTAGACAAACTGAGGGTGGAACTCCAATGTTATCAATAAGAGTGGGGATGTGTTTCTGTGTGTGCCTGTGCGTGATAGATCTGTCGGGACACATCCATGGATGATGAAGGGGAACCATGTGTTTGGTAAGCAAACCTAACTAGATCGGTAGATCAATTGTTGTTTGTCGGAGGAAGGGAGAGACACAACTAATGAGGTAGATCGATTGACGTGTGGGTAAAAATGAGTTATAAGGACCTAGCTAGCTATATGTATAGCGAGAGATCGGTCGGTATATGTCCATTTGTTAGAGGCAAATAAGGCCCAGCGAGACGGATAGACAGAGAGAATGGAGATAGGAGGTGGTGCGAGAGGCCCAACTACTAGCTAGATAGGGGGAGGAGTGTGCGGTTGTGAGAGTGATGAAAAGAGGGGCGAGAGTTTACACGTGTGTCTGACCATATGAGAGACACGAGGCAAGGACACATAAAGGAGGAGATTGAAGGTGTGTTTGTATGTTGTAGGCAGGCATCGCTGGAGAGGTTTATCGATCGGTGTGTGCCGGAAAGGAGTTGTGGAGACTCTGGGAGAATGACCTAAAGAAAAAAATGAATGTGCCCGGTGGATAGAATGCCGAGGGAGGGGGAGGGCGTGTGCATGCACGAGAGAAAGTTAGTGGTAGCTACAAAGGTTAGAGGATTGTGTGGGTGTAAGAGACTAACAAAGATCATAATTTGATATGAAAGCGGATTCATATATTTGAATAGGAGATCATAGTGTTTTAAACATTGCATGCATGAATATAGCGGTGATACACGTGCTGTGCACATGTTATACCATAATGTGATAATGCACAGCGTTTGCAACTCACAGCTAAATGCCGAACAATCTAAACCATACTATACATCAAACAATCTCACATTTTATTTGAATTTGTGATAATGTGTGGCGTTTGCAGCTTACAACTAAATATTGAACAATGTAAACAATACTATATATCGAACATTCTCACATTTTATTTGAATTTGTGGTAATATGTGCTGTTTGCAACTCACATCTAAATACTTGTAGGCGTAGGGGGAGGGGCACCATACATAATGTGATAAACACATTATACATATGAGACATGGTTTAGATTATGAAGATCTAGCTAGAGCTAGAAATGTAATGCGATTTGAAATCAAAATAAAGTGGATTCAAAAAATCTAGTTCGAGTTCATATAGTACACATAGTTCATATGTAACTCGAGACTAATCACGTGGTGTGTTGTGAAGATAATACACAAACGATGGTTTAACTTGACAATAATGATGATTGTAGATCTTATTAAAACAAAGAAACGAATTCAAATGCTTTGACTTCACAACAATCATTACTGTAGATCTTATTCAAATAGAGAAACGAATTAAAATTTAGTTCATATTGAAGCGGTAGTATATACGTTTGGAATGCACTAAAACGTTCATTTGAGTAGTAGGTTGCATGCATTATACATGTAGCAAAATATTTTAATTGAACATAACATGAATTCAAAGTTTTGAATGACATTTGTGGGGCACATTGATTTGGTACAGTACACATTAGGCTTGTCCGGAAATTTCAACCCGCGCCTTGTTAGCCCGAAATATTTAAGATATATCTTTGTCTCGTTGTGCTCCGACAACTCCCTCCATCTCAACCCGCGCCTTGCTATTCCGAAATTACAATGCGCGCGAAAACTCCCACCTCCTGTGAAATCCCGATACATGAAATGCCTGTGGTACCCCTGAACCGAAAGAACCGCCTCAAATCGGTGGGGGTACTTTCGTAGCTTACCCCACATTTCGGACAAGCGCGTCTCTAAGCCATGGTTCCCCACTGCCATCCCATCCGCCCACCCATTCGTACACCGAGGCCGCGAAAACCCGCGATGAAACCCCACACCCTGCTCCGTCCGCCACCCAGCCGGAGCCTCTTCCCCAACGACGTCGTCCACAGCAACACCTCGACGTCCCTCATCCACCGTACCGGATGAGGATCCATCGTCGATCTCATCGTCCCGCCGGTTCAGCCACCCCGTCCTCCACCTCCAAGGAGCTGCCCCGACGTTCCCCTCGTCTTTCACGCCACGTCCATTCCCACACCGCCGTCTTCAGCTGCACCACCATAAGAGCATCATCATCACCGTTTCCTCGGATGAAGCTGCGGCCTAATCAGCACCACCAAAGAGGTTGTACACTAATCGTCGCATTTTCTTCTTGATTCGATCTCACGGTGCTGCCGGCGCTCGGTCCCGAGCCGACACGGCGCGGCTCCATCCACGGCGGCATCGCCGGCCACTTCCTCCACGGCGTCGCTCCCTCGGCGGCGACGTCCACATCAGTAGGACCTGTTGCTGCTTTATCTCTCGCTCGCGCTGCTGCTCTGCTCTTGCTCTTGGTCCCCTGCCTGGTCTGCTCTTGCTATTGCTCTTGCTCGCGCTGCTGCTCTCGCTCTTGCTCTTGCTTGTGATGCTGCTCCGATTTAGCTACACTTCACTCCGGTGCCGCCGGGGTGAAGGAAGAACCAGCCGCAACGGGGAGGGGGGCTCGCCGGAGAGGTACCCCACTATCTATCTTAGGGTTCAGGATGGGGGCGGTGGCGTGGGGATCACCGGAGGAAAATCTTGGCACGGGGGGTCCTAGAGGGATGGCCGGGGCGGCGGCGGACCGGCGGTGAGGAGTGTTTTCGGGGCGGGCGGGGCGGTGCACCGCCGGCCTCGGGCGGTGGGGGGCTGTTGTTTGGCCGGCTCAGGGGGGTGGAGGTTGAAGATGAACCGCAGGCCCTTGATTTCATATCCAACGGCTGCAAAATCGACTGACCAGAGATGAAAAAGTCAGTCGACCAACGTGTAGCCTCACCTTGCTAGTGCGTTCAGTTTCGACAGCAAAATTCAGTTTCGACAGCAAAATTCAGTTTTGACAGTTAAGTTCAGTTTCGACAGTTAAGTTCAGTTTCGACGGTTAAATTCAGTTTCGACAGTTAAGTTCAGAGATGAGCGGCTGATGTATTTTACATCTAGCACTTTGTGTTTATGTATTTTATGTCATTTATTGGAGATGCTATTAGAATTCCACTCAGGTTAACGTTGTTCGTTGTCTCTCTTGTCCTGCTTCAGCCTCGACGTTGTACAACTCACCGGAGCTGCTCCAACGATGAAACCCTCCATCACAGCGGAGCAGTACCTTGGGCTCCATCTCCAGACGCCTAAGATCTTCTTCCCCTCATCCGACAGCCAAGTCAGCCGGAGCATCCTCACCGGCCAACCCAATCACACTGAGATCGACATGGCTTCGCCAAAGAGGTTGTACACTTGCTGCATCTCTTTTTTACTCTACATGTTATATATATTGTCCACTGAGCACACGGATTTGTTCCTTTAGTGTCTCCTTGAAAGAAAAAACGTAGGAATTTTAATTTTCACTTGTCCTCCTTTCCAAATTTCTATTCATGAAGCACAAGACTAAGAGATAGTAGCATAATAGCATTATAACCATACATTTTCTTGTGGTTTGACTTAATATCACCATGCTTCTTTGCATCCCGTGATCTTCCAATTGTTGTGAATCAAACACCCAGATTGGCAGAAATCCTGTGTTTTTAAATTCTCTGTTTTGCACGTGCATTCCTATCCTATTCCTGTCTATTTCCTATCCCTGCAATGTTGGAATCCTCCAATTCAAATGAGCCCTTACAGAATTACTTCTCTTACAGATAGTTGTCAAAGAAAACCTTGCGTGGTTTGTCCCGCTCCTGCTGCGCCGTCGTCCACCCCAGCTCAGCTGCTCCAATGACAGAAGGGTCCAGCACAGCAGGGATCCGGCCTCCAGACTGTCTTTCGCCGCCTTAGATCTTCTTCCCCGCTGCTGGCAGCCATGAAAACTGCACTACCATCATCAACCGAGGAGATGACCTCGAGGACTACACGGGTCCGCAAGAGAGGTCGCACTCTTTCGTGCCTGCTTACGTTATGCATCACTTAATATTACATGCTACTTTATCATCCTATTCACCGATTAGACTCTGAGTCAGCTCCAAACTAATGGTCAAACTTGAGTTTTTAAATGGTTGTGGGGTACATATCGGGGCCTCTATCAATAGTATCTATCTACTATCTGGTTAATCTCCGGTGTCTACTATGAGTTTCATGTTGGGTGGGAAACAAATAGTAAAGAAGCCATTATCTGTATTTTTTAACTGAAGCCATTATCTGCCTGCTATTATTGGTTTTGGGTCTATCCACAGGTTGCTACCATCACTCTGGATTTCTGCATGCACTCCTTACATAATCTCACTATGTTTTATTCCTATGCATGACAGTTATTGTAAACAATGGAACTGAACATGTAGAGCAAAAGAGACGAGCCTTGCGTGTCAATAAAATTTCATGCAGACATCACTCCATGGTAGGCGCAAAGGCAGCCCCCCTCCACGCATTTCAGATTGTAATCGAGAGGAAGATATCTGTTCTAAGGGGGATTCAGAAGGAGAAGACAACTCCTATTTACCCCCTGAGGTCTTCGCTCTAACTTGGCATGCTGATTTTGGTTATATCATGCATATGGTGTCTTGCATTGCTTACTTTATACATCAAATATGTCATCTGCTTAGTTTAGACATCCTTTGTGCAAATGCCATATGTTTAGTTTATTCATCGTTTATGTGAATTATGCAACGCCATCTTGTTTAGCCAGGCATCATATATGTGAATTTTGCAATGCCATCCTGCTTAGCCAGTCATCTTATATGTAAATTATATCAGGCCATCCTTTTTTTCGTTACATATTACATTTGTCAACAATGTTATTACATTCAACTACTCTTCTTGTGCATCAGCCATTTGACACGGTGATGGCAAATTCTGGAGTGAAAACAAGGTCTTCAGAGCAGACTATGCTATCTGACGAAGCGGATATCTCGCTGGTTATGGATAGCTCCTCAAAGGAGGATTCAGAGACAGATGACCAGTCCTATTCCCGCCCCGAGGTGTATGCTCTAACTTGGCAGGGTTATGTTGCTCATATCGTGCGTATGGTGTCTCGCATTGCTATGTCATTTGATTAGTTTAGACATGCTTTGTGTGAATGCCACCTGTTCAGTGTCTAATTACCATATATGTGAATTATGCATTGCCATCTTGTTGCAAGACATTATATATGTGAATTATACAATGCTATCTTGTTGCAAAGGCATTATATATGTGAATTATGCAATGCCATGCTGTTTAGCCAATCATCATGTATGAGAATTATATCATGCTACCATTTTTTTGTATTACGTGTTCCATTTGTCGACAATGTTTGTATATTCAACTACTCTTCCTGTGCATCAGCCATTTGAAGCGGTGATGGAAGTAGCTGGAGTGAAAACAAGGTATTCAGAGCAGACAATGCTACCTGCTGAAGCAGACATCTTGCTGGTTACAGAGAGCTCCTCAGAGGAGGATTCAGAGACTGATGACCAGTCCTATTCCCCCCCTGAGGTCTATGCTCAAACTTGGCAGGGTTATATTACCCATGTCATGCATGTTGTCTTGCATTGCTTAGTTTTTACATCATATATGGATTGCCATCTGCTTACTTGCTTACTATATAAATCATATATTTGAATTATATCACGCCATCATGTTTACATAGTACATACACATCATCTATCTGAATTATGGCATGGCAACCCATTTAATAAAGACATCATATATTTATATCATCTCATCCTGTTTAGTGTTTACAGTCATCATATTTTGAATTATGGCATTCTATCCGTGAATGTATGTGAATTATGGCATGCCAACCTATTTAATAAACACATTATATAGTTATGTCATGTCATCCTGTTTACATAGTCTCATATTTTGAACTATGTCTTTCCATCTTTTTTAGTTAGCCATCATAATGTGAAATTGTGTCATGCTATCCTGTTTAGTTAGCCATCATATATGTGAAATTGTGTCATGCTATCCTGTTTGGTTAGACAACATAAATATGAATTATTTCATGCCCTCTTTTATTCCCCACTATCCATTGCACCTGTCTATCATACAATGTCTATACTTTCAATTACTTTTCTTGTTTATCAGCCATTTGAATTGGAGAGCGTGATGGCAGTATCTAAGGGAGTAACAACACGGTCTTTAGAAAAGATAGTGCTACCAGTTGATGCAGATAGAACCACGGTTGTACTTGCCCAAGGACCAGATCCACCACACATAACCCAGACTCTCGCAGATTGTACCCCTACCCAGTTGGACAGAGAACCAGCTACACCCCTTCTAACCCCAACCCCGGCAGATAGTAACCCAGTTCCAGTTGACACAGCACCATCTCCACCACAGAGCACCCAAACACGAGTAGTTAGTAAGGTAACTGCAGTGCCCAAAGCACGAGGACCACCACTCCGAATCCCAACTCAATGCTTAAAGGAGAAGAAGATTTGTTCTCAGGTCAGGTTCTGTAGCTATGGTTCATACTCCTTTGCTCTTGCATGACTGCATTTACTCATACCAACTATTTTCAAATTTTAAGGATGGAAATGAAACTCCAATGGCGCAACAGGTATGTTTTAAACTTGTTTCTTTAACTGGTTTGCTGTTGTAACCTGCTCTATGTTGATTTCAGTTTCAATTGAATAAACAGTTATGTTCTCATGTCATGCACATTACAAGTGTTGTTATTGCTCTATAGTTACCCACACTTATATTCTATCTATTCTGCTTTGTCTTGAACAAATATTATTTGAACTGTGTCCTTATCTTGATTTGGCAACAAAAACTAGAATGATATAGACCATAAAGTGACCATGGTACATAGATATATGTTTGTTTCATGCTGTTATCCTGTCCACTTTACTACTGAACTCATTTACCAAAATGAGTTTCATATACAACATGGTAAACATGTGATGTGTCTGCTTGTTTCTCTTTTAGAATGCGGACAAAATATTGGAGAACAGTACCGCGTTATCCAATGGTAAAGGAAGTAATGTAGATAAGGTTCAAGATAGTGAGACATCCCTGTTGGTCTCCAAGAAAGCTGATAAAACTATCTTGACGACAGTGAGGGAACCCAAAAGTCCTGTCTTGATGTAGTGTTCGAGTTACTGGCCACTACTGCTGGCACAAGCGCTTCGAGCTCGCTGCCTGAATCAGTTCGTCTTCTTGAGTCTCAACTTCAAGTTGAAAGACATTGATCATATGTGCTGCGACATGAAGCTGAAGGACTGAGGAAGTCCCTGCAGAATTCAGATGCATATTTTCTGGTGCAACAGCAAGCACTGGAGGATTTAAGTGCCAAACAAGAGAAATTTAATAAGCTTGCTAAGCATCTTGCCAGCATTATGGGTACCCAGGATATTGTTTCTTGAGATCTTCTGAAGTGGTTTCAGTTCTGGATTTGTTTTGCTGCGGCGTTTATTTGCGCTGGTCGCCAACTTTGACAACCAGTGTATATGATATGATGCTTTGTTCCCTATATTTGCACTGGTGGCGAACTTTGATGCCCAGTGGATGTAATATGTGTAATAGCCGTGATAGCCTAGCGTTAGTTGCTTGCTTATTTATTTCCTTGTTGTCTTGTTTATTTGTTTGCTTGTAGTCATTGCAGTTCTTTTTCCGCGGTTAGCTAGTGGCTGCAATAACCTATTTTTTAAAACTAGGCCACAATAACCATGGGCTAATATTTACTGTAGTGACACTGGGCCTCCTACTGGCCGTAGAAATAGTGGGCCTTCTACGGGCCGTAGAAACAATGGGCCTTCTACGGGCCATAGAAACAATGGGCCTTCTGCGGGCCGTATTATCAATGGGCCTTATACGGGCCGTATAATCGATTGGCCAAACATGGGCCAAACAGACCGCATTATGGCCGTAAACGGGCTAGAGTTGGAATCGTCCGTTCATGGGCCGACCATAACGGGCCATCGTTAATAGGCCGTATTTGATGACGCTATGAAATCGGCCCAACGTATTAATGGACCACAAATGGGCCGACTGTAACCACGGGCTGAATTTGGCCCACAAGCAGAAAATGACAGTAACGGGCCGTAAGTAAGCGAATGCTGGAAATGAACCCAAGAATAAATGGGCTATGAGAAGGCCGAAAGATAACATGGGCTGGAAACGGCCCAACGGAATAACGGGCCGTTAATGGGTATAAAGTGATACACTGTTCATTACGGGCCAGTTTCACCACGGGCCGTTAATGGGTGTAAAGTGATACACTGTTCATTATGGGCCAGTTTCACCACGGGCCGTTAGTAGGCCAAGAATTACATAGGGCCTCATATGGGCCAAAAGACGTCATGGGCCATACATGAGCCAGAAGTGAAAATGGGCTGGAATCATATTGGATGGCCCAGATGACGCTACTGGGCCTAATTCGGATAGGGCGTAACGGGCCTTGGGTTAGCGGGCTATAAATGGGCTATATTCGAACAGGCCGTTAACAGGCTTTCCATGGGCTGGCTCGCCAGCTTTTGACCAAGTCAAACGGGCAGCCTTTTCACAGGAATGGGCCTCTGTTGGGCCGCGCCACGTGTCGATGTATCATAGGCGCCTTCCGTCCAATGAGTGGTTGACATCTGTCCCAACGATGAGCCGACACGTGTTTCCTCCAGCCAATGATGATTTTACACGTGGAAAATCCCCATTGGTCGGGGCTGTTAACAGGTTATCGGATCCAAAACCCGACCCGATAGCTTAACGGCATTCCGTTACGGTGGATGCCACGTGTTGGTCACCCTTGACGAAAGCACTTCTGTGACACGCGATTTATCGTCATGGAAGTGGACACTTCCGTGATGATAATTTTGGTAATGTCATGGAACACTTCTACAACAGCACATGTATGACTATCTTGATTCTGTCATAAATTTGTCATGGATGTACATGCATGACAGAAAACACGACCTACTGTGACAAACATGTATCATCACGGAAGTGTTTTTTTGTAGTGGCTACTGTCAGCGTTCTGGGAATGGGGGTCCCAAGACTTGCCTTCCTACGGCCCACGGCGTGGCTTTGCTAGTAGGCCCATACGACCCATCTTCATCAACAAGGCATTCAAGACCCTCGCAAGGTGGACGACGCAAGACCTCCTCAGGAGCGGCCTCGCCAGGCAGGCTCGCGAGGAGCGGAAAGATCAAGGCAGGGCAAACCTCGCGAGGTTCTCGTGTTGTGAGCCATGACGATCGAGGCCAGGCGGGCGCCAAGTGGGCACCAGCGCGCGCTGCGTCCTTGTTTCCTCTATGGTGCTAAGGGGGCAAGGGCAGGGGCGGAGTACCGAGGCATCACGCAAAGGTTTCCATA
Organism: Triticum urartu; assembly: GCF_056163025.1. NCBI lineage: Eukaryota > Viridiplantae > Streptophyta > Magnoliopsida > Poales > Poaceae > Triticum > Triticum urartu. The sequence continues at coordinate 118,431,303 of NC_141874.1, read as the reverse complement.
TTGGTGCAAGTAGACCAAGACTAGCAGGACGGCAAGACGGAGGTAACCATGGAGCCCAAGGCGGCGTCACCACCAAAGCCTTTTGCACGCGAAGACTACTTTTGTCAGGATAAGCTGTACTAGCTGTCCCCTTTCAAACTCGCCGTTGTTGGCCCCCTTCCCGCTCAATATTTGGGGAGAGGACCAGGGCCTCTATAAATAGGACTAGCCACCACTGTAGCTAGGGGATCGACCTCATCTTAGATTGGAGCCACCACATCCTTGGCCACACACCCACCAAGCACAAGAACACCTCTCCTCGGGAGGATGTTCTTCCCCTTGTACTGTTCATAATCAGCCCAAGAGGCAATCCACCACCACACACTGGAGTAGGGTATTACACCACAATGGTGGCCCGAACCAGTATAAATCTTCTGTCCCTTGTGTTGTGAGTTCGCCGAGTTAGTCCGTAAGATCTTAGCAAACCCAGGACGTGGATCGGTAGGGGGGAATCTTCGTGCGCACCCCAGTGTTCGAACCATGAGGTTTTGCTGGAACCCGTGATCCTACAGTGTCAAGCCGGTGACGATGGTGATCATGACGGTGCTTTGGAGATGGAGATCAAAGGCACAAGATGATGATGGCCATATCATATCACTTATATTGATTGCATGTGATGTTTATCCTTTATGCATCTTATTTTGCTTAGTTCAGCGGTAGCATTATAAGATGATCTCTCACTAAATTTCAAGGTATAAGTGTTCTCCCTGAGTATGCACCGTTGCTACAGTTCATCGTGCCAAGACACCACGTGATGATCGGGTGTGATAAGCTCTACGTTCACATACAACGGGTGCAAGCCAGTTTTGCACACGCAAAATACTCTGGTTAAACTTGACAAGCCTAGCACATGCAGATATGGCCTCGGAACACTGAGACTGAAAGGTCAAGCATGAATCATATAGTAGATATGATCAACACAGTGATGTTCACCATTGAAAACTACTCCATCTCAAGTGATGATTGGACATGGTTTAGTTGATATGGATCACGTGATCACTTAGATGATTAGAGAGATATCTATCTAAGTGGGAGTTCTTAAGTAATTTGATTAATTGAACTTTAATTTATCATGAACTTAGTACCTGATAGTATTTTGCATGTCTATGTTGTTGTAGATAGATGGCCCATGCTGTTGTTCCGTTGAATTTTGATGCGTTCCTAGAGAAAGCTAAGTTGAAAGATGATGGTAGAAACTACACGGACTGGGTCCGTAACTTGAGGATTATCCTCATTGCTGCACAGAAGAATTACGTCCTGGAAGCACCGCTAGGTGACAAACCCGCTGTAGGAGCAACGCCAGATGTTATGAACACCTGGCAGAGCAAAGCTGATGACTGCTCGATAGTTCAGTGTGCCATGCTTTACGGCTTAGAACCAGGACTTCAATGACGTTTTGAACGTCATGGAGCATATGAGATGTTCCAGGGGTTGAAGTTAATACTTCAAGCAAATGCCCAGATTGAGAGATATGAAGTCTCCAATAAGTTCTATAGCTGCAAGATGGAGGAGAATAGTTTTGTCAGTGAACATATACTCAGAATGTCTGGGTACCACAACCAATCGACTCAACTAGGAGTTAATCTTCCTGATGATAGTGTCATTGACAGAGTTCTTCAATCAGTGCCACCAAGCTACAAGAGCTTCGTGATGAACTATAATATGCCAGGGATGGATAAGACGATTCTTGAGCTCTTCGCGATGCTAAAGGCTGCGGAGGTAGAAATCAAGAAGGAGCATCAAGTGTTGATGGTCAACAAGACCACCAGTTTCCAGAAAAAGGGTAAAGGGAAAGAAGGGGAACTTCAAGAAGAATAGCAAGCCAGTTGCTGCTGAAGTGAAGAAACCCAAGTCTGGACCTAAGCTTGAGACTAAGTGCTTCTACTGCAAAGGAACCGGTCACTGGAAGCGGAACTGCCCCAAGTATTTGGCGGAGAAGAAGGATGCCAAAGTGAAAGGTATATTTGATATACATGTTATTGATGTGTACCTTACTAATGCTCGCGGTAGTGCCTGGGTATTTGATACTGGTTCAGTTGCTAACATTTGCAACTCGAAACAGGGGCTACGGATTAAGCTAAGATTGGCTAAGAACGAGGTGATGATGCGCGTGGGAAATGGTTCCAAAGTCGATGTGATCGTCGTCGGCACACTACCTCTACATCTACCTTCGGGATTAGTTTTAGACCTGAATAATTGTTATTTGGTGCCAGCATTGAGCATGAACATTATATCTGGATCTTGTTTGATGTGAGACGGTTATTCATTTAAATCAGATAATAATGGTTGTTCTATTTATATGAGTAATATCTTTTATGGTCATGCACCCTTGATGAGTGGTCTATTTTTACCAAATCTTGATAGTAGTGATACACATGTTCACAGTATTGAAGCCAAAAGATGCAGACTTGATAATGATAGTGCACCTTATTTGTGGCACTGCCGTTTAGGTCATATTGGTGTAAAGCACATGAAGAAACTCCATTCTGATGGACTTTTGGAATCACTTGGTACTTGCGAACCATGCCTCATGGGCAAGATGACTAAAACTCCGTTCTCCGGAACAATGGAGCGAGCAACAGAGTTATTGGAAATCATACATACTGATGTATGTGGTCTAATGAACATTGAAGCTCGCGGCGGATATCGTTATTTTCTCACCTTCACAGATGATTTAAGCAGATATGGGTATATATACTTAATGAAACATAAGTCTGAAACATTTGAAAAGTTCAAAGAATTTCAGAGTGAAGTGGAAAATCATCATAACAAGAAAATCAAGTTTCTACAATCTGATCATGGAGGTGAATATTTGAGTTATGAGTTTGAACTTCATTCGAAACAATGCGGAATAGTTTCACAACTCACGCCACCTGGAACACCACAACGTAATGGTGTGTCCGAACGTCGTAATTATACTTTACTAGATATGGTGCGATCTATGATGTCTCTCACTGATTTACAACTATCGTTTTGGGGTTATGCTTTAGAGACAACTTCATTCACGTTAAATAGGGCACCATCTAAATCCGTCGAGACGACACCTTATGAATTGTGGTTTGGCAAGAAACCCAAGTTGTCGTTTCTTAAAGTTTGGGGCTGCGATGCTTGTGTGAAAAAGCTTCAACCTGATAAGCTTGAACCCAAATTGGAAAAATGTGTCTTCATAGGATACCCAAAGGAGACTGTTGGGTACACCTTCTATCATAGATCCGAAGGCAAGATATTCGTTGCTAAGAATGGATCCTTTCTAGAGAAGGAGTTTCTCTCGAAAGAAGTGAGTGGGAGGAAAGTAGAACTTGACGAGGTAATTGTACCTTCTCCCTTATTGGAAAGTAGTTCATCACTAAAATCAGTTCTAGTGATTCCTATACCAGTAAGTAAGGAAGCTAATGATGATGATCATGAAACTTCTAATCAAGTTAGTACCGAACCTCGTAGGTCAACCAGAGTAAGATCCACACCAGAGTGGTATAGTAATCCTGTTCCAGAAGTCATGTTACTTGACCATGACGAACCTACGAACTATGAGGAAGCGATGATGAGCCCAGATTCCGCAAAATGGCTTGAGGCCATGAAATCTGAGATGGGGTCCATGTATGATAACAAAGTATGGACTTTGGTTGACTTGCCCGATGATCGGTAGGCCATAGAGAATAAATGGATCTTCAAGAAGAAGACTGACGCTGACGGTAATGTTACTGTCTACAAATCTCGACTTGTTGCAAAAGGTTTTCGACAAGTTCAAGGAGTTGACTATGATGAGACCTTCTCGCCTGTAGTGATGCTTAAGTCCGTCCGAATCATGTTAGCAATTGCCGCATTTTATGATTATGAAATTTGGCAAATGGATGTCAAAACTGCTTTCCTTAATGGATACCTTAAAGAAGAGTTGTATATGATGCAACCAGAAGGTTTTGTCGATCCAAAAGGTGCTAACAAAGTGTGCAAGCTCCAGCGATCCATTTATGGACTGGTGCAAGCCTCTCAGAGTTGGAATATACGCTTTGATAGTGTGATCAAAGCATATGGTTTTATACAGACTTTTGGAGAAGCCTGTGTTTACAAGAAATTGAGTGGGAGCTCTGTAGCATTTCTGATTTTGTATGTAGATGACATATTGTTGATCGGAAATGATACTGAATTTCTGAATAGCATAAAAGGACACTTGAATAAGAATTTTTCAATGAAAGACCTCGGTGAAGTTGCTTATATATTGGGCATCAAGATCTATAGAGATAGACCAAGACGCTTGATTGGACTTTCACAAAGCACATACCTTGATAAAGTTTTGAAGAAGTTCAAAATGGATCATGCAAAGAAAGGGTTCTTTCCTATATTACAAGGTGTGAAGTTGAGTCAGACTCAATGCCCGACCACTGCAGAAGATAGAGAGAAAATGAAAGGTGTTCCCTATGCTTCAGCCATAGGCTCTATCATGTATGCAATGTTGTGTATCAGACCTCATGTGCGCATTGCTATAAGTTTACCAGGGAGGTACCAAAGTAATCTAGGAGTGGATCACTGGACACCGGTCAAGAACATCCTGAAATACCTGAAAAGGACAAAGGATATGTTTCTCATTTATGGAGGTGACAAAGAGCTCGCCGTAAATGGTTACGTCGATGCAAGCTTTGACACTGATCCGGATGACTCTAAGTCACAGACCGGATATGTGTTTATATTGAACGGTGGAGCTGTCAGTTGGTGCAGTTCTAAGAAAAGCATCGTGGCGGGATCTACGTGTGAAGCGGAGTACATAGCTGCTTCGAAAGCAGCAAATGAAGGAGTCTGGATGAAGGAGTTCGTATCCGATCTAGGTGTCATACCTAGTGCATCAGGTCCAATTAAAATCTTTTGCGACAATACTGGTGCAATTGCCTTGGCAAAGCAATCCAGATTTCACAAAAGAACCAAGCGCATCAAGAGACGCTTCAATTCCATCCACAATCAAGTCAAGGAGGGAGACATGGAGATTTGCAAGATACATACGAATCTGAATGTTGCAGACCCATTGACTAAGCCTCTCTCACGAGCAAAACATGATCAGCACCAAGACTCCATGGGTGTTAGAATCGTTACAATGTAATCTAGATTATTGACTCTAGTGCAAGTGGGAGACTGCAGGAAATATGCCCTAGAGGCAATAATAAAGTTGTTATTTATATTTCCTTATATCATGATAAATGTTTATTATTCATGCTAGAATTGTATTATCCGGAAACTTAGTACATGTGTGAATACATAGACAAATAGAATGTCACTAGTTTGCCTCTACTTGACTAGCTCGTTGAATCAATGATGGTTATGTTTCCTAACCATAGACATGAGTTTTCATTTGATTAACGGATCACATCATTAGAGAATGATATGATTAACTTGACCCATCTGTTAGCTTAAGCATGATAATCGTTTAGTTTGTTGCTATTGCTTTCTCCATAACTATACATGTTCCTATGACTGTGAGATCATGCAACTCCCGACTACCGAAGGAACACTTTGTGTGCTACCAAGTGTCACAACGTAACTGGGTGATTATAAAGGTGCTCTACAGGTGTCTCCGATGGTGCTTGTTGAGTTGGCATGGATCAAGATTAGGATTTGTCACTCCAATTGTCGGAGAGGTATCTCTAGGCCCTCTCGGTAATGTACATCACTATAAGCCTTGCAAGCAATGTAGCTAATGAGTTAGTTACGGGATGTAGCATTACAGAACGAGTAAAGAGACTTGCCGGTAATGATATTGAACTAGGTATTGAGATACCAACGATCGAATCTCGGGCAAGTAACATACCGATGACAAAGGGAACAACGTATATCGTTATGCGGTTTGACCCATAAAGATCTTCGTAGAATATGTAGGAACCAATATGAGCATCCAGGTTCCGCTATTGGTTATTGACCGGAGACATTTCTCGGTCATGTATACATAGTTCTCGAACCCGTAGGGTCCGCATGCTTAACATTCGGTGAAGATCGGTATTATGAGTTTATGTGTTTTGATGTACTGAAGGTAGTTCGGAGTTCTGGATTTATCATGGACATGACGAGGAGTCTCAAAATGGTTGATACGTAAAGATCGATATATTGGAAGCCTATGTTTGGACATCGGAATGGTTCTGGGTGAAATCGGGAGTATACCGGAGCACCGGGAGGTTACCGGAACCCCCCGGGAGGTGTATGGGCCTTATTGGGCCTTAGTGCAAGAGAGGGAGAAGAAGCAAAGGAGGGCCCCCAAGCCCAATCTGAATTGGGAGGGGGCCGGCCCCCCTTTCCTTCCTTCTTCCTCCTCCTTCCTTCTCTCCTTCCACACCAAGCTTGTCTTCCACGCTAAGGAGAATCCCATCCGGACACGGGTGCAGTCTTTGGTCTTCGTATATTCACGACCCATCAGTCCGGCCCATGGCTAATCAGGACGGACGCCCGAGGACCCCTTAGTCCAGAACTCCCTCAGTAGCCCCTGAACCTGGCTTCAATGACGAGGAGTCCGGCGCGCAGATTTGTCTTCGGCATTGCAAGGCGGGTTCCCTTCTTCTGGATACTCCACAATGGTCTTCGAACCGTCGAGTTCGGCGAGCAGCACATACTTCCACAGAGGGCATAATAATTTATGAATCCAATCCTCTGGCGACTTTTTACAATATGACATTATGTCAGTCCATTTATTATTTCGAACCATTGTTTCGCCTGCGGCCCCACGTTCTGAAACGTGGTTGTCATTGACACGTCTCACCCCAGCAGAGATCGTGTCCCCTTATTAAGGGATTCTTTTATCGACACAGACATGGGTAACCCAACCGTCCTGAGGGTACAACTTCTTGGGAATAGGCAAAGTTTAAGGCCCGGGAGGAGGCATCCGATATTCTCAGCCTTTATAAAGGAGCACAGACCCGCCTTTCCTCCCCACACTTGCTTCTCCCTCGACTCTTACTACCTCGAGTTCCAACACCCAGGTCTCACCCTCCGTAAGCCTAAGTCATGTCCGGATCCAGCCGTCAAGGCTGGTGGGTGGCTTCTTCTATCGCAGAGGAGGATGTCGCAAAGCTTCGGGCAGCCAGGTACCTGACCGCAGAAATCCTCCATCGGCTTCCCACGGAGGGGCAGGTTCCCTACCCCCAGATCCTACGAGAGGGTCGTGTTTGTTTCCCACTTCCTCCGAGGATTGGGGTTCGCCCTCAATCCCTTCGTCTAGGGGCTCGTGTTGTATTACGAGTTAGATTTTCATGATCTCGCCCCGAACTCCGTCTTTCTCATCTCGGCGTTTATTGTCACATGCGAAACCTTCCTCCGAACTCCTCCACACTTCGGCTTGTGGCTCAAGACCTTCAATGTGAAACCGAAAATGATAGAGGGGGAGTAGGCAGAGTGCGGTGGTGCCTCAGTGAGCAAGCTTACCAGCACTATCTAGCGAACATGATCTTTCAAGGAATCTTCCGACTTATGGCAGCAGGAGTGGTTCTATATCACCGAGACCCGCGGTTCCAAGTGGGCAGTTGCGCCTGCGTTTCGATCCATCCCCCCAATTCATCTTGCATCGTGGATTAATAAGGGGTTGGACTGGGGATCCATTGACGAGGTGCGGACTCTGCAAAGTCGCATCCGAAGCCTCATTGAGAAGGATATCAATATTGTCAATGTTATTCAGGTAATGCTAGTCCGCCGGACCCTGCCGTGCCAATGACGGCCTCTCCGCCTGTGGGAGTTTAACCCAGAAGGGCCATGGACTCTTCAGCACTTCTTCGGCACTATGCACAAAGGAATGTGGAAACTATTCTTCGGAAGACGAAAACAATGGTCGGACACCACTGAAGATACTGGCTTAGACTGTAACCATCCGGACACCCCGGTAAGTACTCGTCCGCCGAACACCTCATAATCAGATATCCAGTGGTAAGACACTGAGAAAACCATCCTTTTCCAGGGCTGGATAAAGAAAGTGGAACGGATTAGGTGTCCGACCCCTCTTCCCGAAGACTCAACAGACCCCGTGTTAACAAGGATGCTGGCATCGGCACCGTACCAGGCGCCAGCAGGGGAGGGCAAGGTGGAGAGTGAGAAGACCCAGGATGACCTTTGTTCTGGAGGTAAGTTAGATACCGAGTCCAGAGGAATCGACATTTCTTTGCCTGCAAACAAAGGCGCAAGAGAAGCCAGTATCCCTTCTCCATTCAGGAGGAAAAGGGCCGCCACCGAAGGTTGGGAGGGGCGGTCTCCTAAGAGGGGCAAGATGCCACCGTCGAGCGGCTCGGGTTTGGAAGGCGACGCTGTTGAACAACTCCATCATGAGGACAAGCCCTCAACCAAACCGTAAGTGAATCTGGGGTGCTTTGATAGCGGCCCGCTCCTTTCCTGTTATCAAAGAGATACGTAAGGTGCCTGTGTATTTTTACAGTTCGGCACAGAGTTTTTCTGGGCAATCCTCTTCTTCGGGAGATCTCCTCCTAGAGATGATGGAAAGCGAGACACCTCCCCCGACCTCCTCGCCCAATAAGGCGGACAACTCCGAAGTGTCATATCAGAGGGATTTTCTTGATTAACAAGCTATGCAGGGGATGAAAGAGGTAGTACCCGAAGCTGTACCTTCGATCGTTCGGGATTCGGGGGCCAATAATGAAGGCCCCGGACTGTCCAGTTTGCAGCCAACGACGATTCTGGAGACGGGTGAACGGGTTCCTTCAAAGGATGGTCGTTCTCCTAGAGCGGTTTCCGGAAACCCGGGGGCGCCGGATATATTGTGGCATATGCTGCAAAAAGCATCTATCTCGGGGGAACAATGTACCTTGATGGGTATAGTGGTTGAGAAGATTCTGTCCGCGAAGAGTGGATTGAATGAAGCCTTCATGAGCCTGCTAAAAGGCTTCGAGGTTTGTGATGTAATATTTTCAACAATATTTTATTTGTAAAGATGCACATGTGTATAGGTAATAGCCCCTGAGACTCGGGTTGGCTTCCCATGGGAGGCAAACGGAGGATCAAGAAGAAATATTCAAGGACTAATCTGAGTACCTTGAACGCAGGCTGCTTCTCCCCTGGCTACTTCCCAGACTACAGATATTGCCAAGCTGCAGCGGAAGCTTGATGTGGCAGGGGATGATATTGCATTAATCAATATGCGCCTTGACGAGTCACAATGTATGTATTTGGGTAGTCCCTTCACATATATGTCTGTGACATAAGCATGATGCTGAAAGTTATATGCTGGAATATGCATGGCTGCAGATGGTGTTGCGGATGTTGAAATTCTTCGGGCGGAGCAGGCCCAGTTTAGCAATGCGGCTGCCGAAAAGGCATCGGCTGATAAAAGCCGAACAAGCTGCTCGGTGCCAAGATGAGGAGAAGATATCCATGATGGCGCTCGAACTAAAAAATGCTGCTAGCCGCCGTGGCCTTCTTGAGAAGGAGAATGAAGCCAAAATGGCTGAACTTGACAAGGCCTTACGAGAGGCGAGAGAAGCGCGGTCTGAATCCAGAGCAGCCTGTGAGGAGATCCGGCAAGCTGGGGAGATTGTGGCCGGTAGGCCCTTTTTTCTACAGACTAAGTTTGGCGATCCGAACTATGCTTAGCTTAATCAAGTGTGGAGTTCTCCAGATGAGTTTTCAAACTTGCCGAAGAGTTCTTCCAATGCGGCACAGTTTTACCAGGCGCGAGAGGGGTATGCAACGGAGAAGCTTTTCTGGTCACAATTTGGCGCGTCGAAGCGCCCTCTGTTGCTGAATGAACAGATGTCTCAATGGGCCGAGCTTCATAGGATATCTGGCGCTGCCATGAAGAACGTCATAATCCGGTTGTGGCCAATTGAGCCTGTTCCGAATAGCTACTTTGGCTTGGTGCAGCGGCTTGTTGATGCGGTGCCACGTATCGATGCTGTGAAGCGGTCGGTGTGCATTGAGGGTGCACGGATGTCCTTTGCCCGAGTCAAGACATTCTGGGGGAAGATGAAGGCCATTGATGTTGTGGCGAAGAGTCCACCTAAGGGCAAGGATCAATACGAACCGGAGCATTATTTTGAAGACGTCCTAGAGGCCGCCCGCTTGATAGAGGGTCAATGCTCGAAAGACATAGTGTTTGAGTGAGGTGTATGAGAATTGTAAAAGACAATTTTATAGTTAATCTATTTGTATGTTTTGCTCGAAAGATTGTGTTCCTCCTGTGCGGCCGTTTTAATATATTCTGAAAGTTTTCCAGACGTCGGCTTCAGCCCCCTCGTAGGAAGTACGGGGGTGTTCGGAAAAGCATTTAATCACTCTTGATCCAACGTCTTGGTCCATGAAGGACGTCAAAATGCGGCGAACCAGGCAATCAGACTATAGGGCGTTAATACTTTCACTTAGCCATAGGAGTTTTATAGGGGGGCTACGATATAGCCCCTGGTATGTATATGGCTTATTCCAATATGGTGTGTTACATATATGACCTAAAAAAGGCCCTTCGTGTGATACAGAGGGAATCGCGACAGATTCTGATAAGTCATCGAGTGGTTGACCAGCTCGTGCAGCATCATGACAGTCGATTTTCGGCTTTCTCTACTGAGGTGCTTGACCAGATGAACTAGAAGCACAATCGCAGTAGTTCTCCCTTTACTACCCTAGCTGATAGAGCGGAACGTAGGGTAGCAAACACAAGAGCCGGGCAACCCAACCATTGACCCAAGACATGATTTGGAGCTGATGCATATAAGGCCAAACTCGCGACGCCGAAGTACGTTGTAGAAGCTGTTCGGACTTTGTTGGCAACTCATTTGTTCCCGTACCGAGCCCCTGGTAGGTTAAGCCGGGGTATTTCTGTGAAACAACCATAGGAGGCGTATTCATTTGCGGAAAGACGCGGATGATTAATTCGGATAATGTTTACTAGGACCCGAGCGATATGCCAATGATTACTTGATATATATAAAGGCCACAACCCTGGCTATTTGATATGCCCGGGGTCGAAGGCGGAGGAAAAAGGCATGTTACAGGCTCGAAAAAGAGTGTGGTCTACAAAAAGTTATTTTGGACCTCCTGTCGCACGTCTGCGCCGCCTGTCCTCGGCGAGGAGAATCCTTGACGGAAGTAGCCCCGTAGGTGAGTGTACGGATCCGAACTCCGATGGAGTCGGTTTTAGATGTTTGTCCTTTGCGCCACCTGTTTTCAAGAGATAATGAAGAAAGAAAAAGGAAAGTAGATAAAAATGTTACGGGAGTGCTTGCAGGTGTTTCTGTATTGTGCTTTCGCCCATGCCCATGGTATCTTAAGTGCGTAGTGATGTATGCACGGTACAAATTTGGCGGGTATATGAGGTGGGCAGCGGAAGCCTAACTACTGTTTATGCTCCGGGATTGATCGATCCTCGGGGGGAAATTGCTTCTGCCCCTCGGTATTTGGCTGGTGAACCACTCCGTCACCCCTATTGCCTGGCGGCCCCCTTCCCTTGTGTTCGGTGTTGAGCTTGTCGTCCTACTTGAAGACCCAACAACTTCTGTTGGTATGATTAGCTGGTTTATCGGGGTGGTCATGAATCTAGCAGGGCCGGTCCAGTATCCTGTCTAGGTTGGATGGTCCGTCTCTGTTTGCCTTGAATGGCTTTTTTCATTGACTGGGCTTGGGATTGCTGAATCCGGCGTTGACCGTTGTGTCGCGTGATCTTTCATTATCATTGCGAATATTGTGTTTGCTTCATCGTGGCTTGCCATTGCCTTCTCGGATTTCGGAAGTGCCCGAGTCGCTGGCGCTGTTGCTTCTACGAGTGAGCCAGCTGTCTTCTCTCGCGCAAAAGCGGGTCATTAGAGCGGTAAGGGCTGTCATGGATCTAGGTACTTCTTAACCGAGGTGGCGTGCAAGCCATTCATCCCGGACGCTGTGTTTGAAGGCCGCAAGGGCTTCCGCGTTCGGGCAGTCGGTGATTTGGTTCTTTTTAACTAAGAACCTGGTCCAGAGTTTCTTGGCTGACTCTCTGGGCTGTTGGACAATGTGACTTAAGTCATCGGCATCCGGTGGCCGGACATATGTTCCTTGGAAGTTGTCGCGAAAGGCATCTTCCAACTCTTCCCGGCTGCCTATAGAATTTTCCGGCAGACTGTTTAACCAGTACCGAGCTGGTCCTTTGAGCTTTAGTGAAAGGTATTTGATGGCATGAAGGTCATCTCCCAGGGCCATGTGGATATGGAGGAGGAAGTCCTCGATCCATACCGCGGGATCCGTTTTTCCGTCGTATGATTCGATATTCGTGGGTTTGAACCCGTCTGAGAATTCATGCTCCATTACTTCGTCTGTGAAGCAAAGAGGGTGTGCCATGCCTCTATGTTGGGCCACACTACGACATACCTCAGATGGAGTCCATTTGCGGTTTTCAGCCCGGGCATGGCTAGGTTTGTCACGTCCGAATAGGTAGCCGTCGTCGCGTGTCGAGTCGTGTCCTCGCGATCCGTAGATCGATCTTGCGTGTCTTGCTCTACTATCCAGGTCCTGTTGGAGGTTGTATGTGCAACCCCGAGCAGTTTTATTCTTTCCTTTACGACGAGGTGGGGCGGTCTGGTGTTCGGCTTGAGTTGTCGCTTTATCCGAACCGAGTCGTGGTCGACCTGCCACATTGTGCGATGATGGTACGGGCTCCAGCGCCTTGTCATCGCACTGAGGTAGCAATCCACACTTCGGGTAGCTTTTGGCTGGGCTACTAAGGCCGTATTCTTCGGCGGCCAGGACTTCGGTCCATCTATCATTGAGCAGATTTTGGTCCGCTTGAAGCTGCAACTGCTTCTTTCTCAGACTCCTTGTAGTGGCTATTAGCCGGCATTTCAAGCGCTCCCGCTTGAGAGGTTCCTCAGGCAATATGAAATCCTCTTTGCCGAGGCTCTCCTCTTCCTAAGAGAGCGGGAGATAATTACTGTCCTCCGAGTCTCCATGTATGGCCTGTTCATCAAGGATAACTTGCCCATTATCCCATCCCCCCTGTTCGGAGGTTACCTTGACGGGGTCTTCATTATTTTCGGCATTGTCCGAAGTATTATTTTTTCCGGTGCCCGTATTGCCGTCTTTGGAACGTTGTGACTTAGAGCGGCGTCGAGGAAGCTGGCGCTTGGGCTGTCTCTCAGGAGGTTTATCCTCAACTGGTTCATCTTTGTCATCTTTGTTACTTTTCTCAGGCATGTCTACCGTGTATACAACGTAGGAAGAAGTGGTTG